>NW_018253466.1:344636-350783 GCF_001263595.1 Phalaenopsis equestris
TGAAGGTGGATGTGGGGTGTGTGTAATTTTAGGATGCTGTAAACGTTTAGTGTTGAACCATCAAAAAAGTAAAACAAACTTAAGAACAAAATAGATCAGTTGAAAATTGATTGAAAATTATGGAAGAAATTAAAATAAGGATTCACAAGCTTGTGTTATGATCTAATCAAACGGACTATTGATACTTCAAATGAATGATTGGATTAGAAATTAGAGGTAATAACTTATCTATGAAAGACTTGATTTTCATTACTTTCTTTTCATGAACTATTTGAAGTAATAAATTTGTTTGGATATTGCAAGTAGTGCCCAGCAGTTAAGAAATTTAAATTCAATGGAATTGGTCTTGATATGGGAAAAAAATTAGACCGTATGTTTGCTGGGGTTGTGGCAACGGGGATTAATGTCTGGATCCCCTAGTGATCACGGGTTTGCAGTCATACCAGAGGAGTTGGATGTCGTGCTAGTAACTGGCTCTAGTGAAGACCCAAGCCAAAAACAAAATGAACATGAGTCCACAAACATGTCAAATCTTCCTAGGGTGGAGAAAAAAGAAAAAAAAAAGGAGTTGAAAATGGTGGCTTCATGCACGACCGAGTCTAGACCTTCACATGCGACCTCCATAGACGACTTTATCCGAGTTATGGAGTTAACTCCTGAAGTTTATGAGGACGTCGTTATATTTAAACACATTGAAGTTGTTGGAGGACCCAACTCGCAAATAACTCTTTGTGAAGATAGCCCCTGAACGCATGGTCAATTATTTACATTTTTTTTTCCTTACAGCAAGAAAGTTTTATTTTATGCAGTTATTGTTGTATTATTTGGATTTATTTTCTTGTAATTTTATGGAATTTGTGATTTGGATGCTTTTTCATTCTCTTAGGAATAATCTAATATATATGTTATTCTGTATTTAAGTAGTTTTATCAAATTTCAAATTTGGATGTTTGATTTTATGCTTTGTGATTTGATTTTCGATGTTTATTAATGTTGTTTGATTCAAATGTATTATCTGAACATAGCACTTATTAAACATGGATTCACAAAATGAAAGGCACAGAAGAGAAATTGTGACAGCAGTTTGTTTGTTTTACGAATACTACAACTCATACGTCGATCAAACTCCCTGCATGACATCACCTTATATTGGTAATAAATGGGTTGGGGAGCTACTAGAAGGACACCTTCCAAGATTCAACCGCATGTTTCGTATAACACATACTATATTTATGGATATGCTCGATGAACTATATATAAATCATGGAATTCATGACTCCTCAAGAATGATAATTAGAGAGATGTTAGCAATAATCATTTACATTTTGTCATAGAATGAGTCAATGAGAACAGCGATAGAGCGATTTCAACATTCAGGAGATACGAGTTCAAGGATTTTGAACACCTCCCGAGGAGTGATCTGCCACTGTTGACTTCAGAGTTACATGTTGACCTCACGTGAGCCACATAGTTATGGGAGACAGTTCTAAATGTGTCCGCGGAGAATCACAAAGAACAATAATTTTTCCGGGTGGCAAAAATGCTGGAAGATCATACTGCTGAGAGTGAACGGGCGTGGTGAGTATCCCTAGAGGATGACCTATCTCGTGAAATATGTCCTCTCAACTTTAAAAAGAATATTATCATATTACTAAATTATATTTTAATAGTTTTTTTCTCCATATTTTAATAGTTTTTGTATTATTCTGAATCATCATCTAGCCAGTTTGTCAATAGTGAGGGCGATCCTAGAATAATTATGAACAAGAGGGCGACTTAGAACTCATTTAATAGCCTCCGATCATTCTTATATATATAATACATATCAATATTACTATACGTAAATACAGCAGAAAACAATAAAAGAAAGTGGCATTTACATATACACCACCCAATTCTTATGAATTTAATATCTAACACCTAAACTTTATTTCTTAGCCCCGTTAAAATGTAAAACGTTGAAATTTAGGCGTGTTCACATGTAAATACATAAGAGTTGAGTGATATGTATAAAATCTTCCAAAAATAAAAACCAAATTCTTTAATATGCTTACTTCTTTGTACTACAACCAATAAATAAGGTAAACTAAAAAAACATGGGTCTGTTTGGGGCTCCAGCAGCAGCCATCATGGCTAACTGCTGCGCAGAAGCTGTTGCGAATAAGCTGGCTAACTATTCGAGCACTACTGATCATCGTCAATCACCATTGATCGTCATTGATCACACCTATCACCGTCGACCGTCACTCACCGGAAGCCTTCTTTTTGTGCAGTTCTTCGAATGTGGCACTAAGCTGTGGAAACAGAAAAGCGAGGCCTTGCAGAAAGCGAAAAAAGAATTCATCCAGATCTTGAAGACGCTGGAAGCCGAGCTCGGTGACAAGAAGTATTTCGGCGGCGATGCCTTCGGGCTGGTCGACATTGCTCTGGTTCCCTTCACAAGTTGGTTCTACAGCTACCAAACTCTCGCCGGATTCAGCGTAGAGCAGGAGAGTTCAAATCTGGTGGCGTGGGCGAAGCGCTGCTTGGAGCGAGAGAGCGTGGCAAAGACTCTGTATGAGCCGAAGAAAATCTATGAGTTTGTGGGATATCTTAGGAAGAAGTATGGCATGGAGTAAAGGTGAATGTGGGTTTATATGGGATTTGAATTTGTTACCGTTGGTGTTATACTTGTTATGGCTGCTGTTATTCGCTTTTGGCAGCGAAGATTGGGTCTAGTTCTAGTTTGAAATTAGGTAAAGGTTTTTTTTTTTTGGGGTTTTGGGTCATTAATAAATACTCAGTCAATGAAATTCTTTTTTGAGTTATGAATAAAACATAAAAACAATTTCCTTGTTTTCTTAGAAACTTTAATTGAGTCCCAGAGATGGGTTCTGCTAAATTTAATTGGGCATTTTAATGGAAAAGAAGTATGCATGCTTGTTTCAAGTATTGGCGGCCACCTGTGGGAATCACGTCTCTATCCCTACATGTCACATTTGTCTTTAGGGCTTGCATGTCACATTTGTCTTTAGGGATGTAAACAAGCCGAGCTTGAGCGAGTTAAGGCATGGCTTGTGTTCGGCTCGTTCGAAATTGGCTCGTGAACTGTACATTTGTGTTTTACTTGATTTAAATATACTAGTTCTTGTTTGGCTCGAAATTGACTCGTTAAAATTAATTAAAAGAAATAGATGTGGACTGTTGGATTCAATTTTGAATATAATCTATGTAAAAGAAAACGTAAAACCACATTATCAAACAAGTTGTTATCTTAGTTATTATCATATCTCAAATTCTCATGAAACTTTAAGCATAACAAATTGCTTAATAAATCAAATTTTTTAAACATCACCTTAAGCATAATTATAAATTATATTATTATGATCATGACAATTAAATATGAAAACCTCATAATTGATATTATTGTATTTAATTTCCCTCTTGGCATAATCCGAACAAATATATTTGCCTCTGAGTTTTTTTCAATGTGAGATTGAACAATCCCCTTCTTACCCTTATCACGACTCTAATCGGCCAAACATGTGAGCTAGCTTTGTTGGTCTCCTTATTGAATTCAAAGCTCTGAAGCAATTTATCAACTTAGGGCTCATTTGGGGCAGTTTATTTGGTGTGGTGACATTTTGAAAATGCACCAGGTCTGTTTGGATAAATTGCGTTTTGGCAGCTTAAATGTTTTCAAAACGCTGAAAATAGCGTTTTCATACCACTCCTAACTAGGTGTGGTGGGAGCTTTCTAGCTACGGTCTGACTTTTCTAAAAAAGTTAAAATTTGTAATAGCCACCACACATAGATTATCAGCAGATTATTCAATAAGTTTTAGCTACCCCAAACAGACCGTTAGTCGATTATTCTCCTTCGTAATGGTTAAGTCTTTTTCAATTGAATGCTTCAATGAAGTCGCGTCAAGAATGGAAGGACTCTTAGAACTCAGACAACCAAACAAATCCTCAATAGCTAAAATTTTCTTATAGAGACCACCTACGTAAGGTTCATTAAGAAAAATATTTAATTCAATAAATCATTAATAGTTTGAAATATATGAAAAAAACAAGTCTTTTTTTCAACATCATGCACTACTTCAACTATACTTTATTAAACAATATATAAGAGTTAACTCATATAATTTTTATAGTTATATCCCATATTTATCTAGAAGACTCTTAGTCTTCTTGGCTAGCATAGTAATGATATATTGAATAAAAATATTCTTAGGGTGCATCCACAAGGCTACAAAGTCTAAAAGAATCTGAATGATCAATCAAAGTGTCTTGAATTAATCTTTTTTAATCCTCCACAACGATTTCTTTTGAGGCAAATTAGGTTACAATTTTACTTGACTCGTATATTTCTTACAAGCCTTATTGTTATTATGAGTCTGTTAGAATTATAAATACTTTATGAACTAGAGAGTTCTTTGAACATGAGATCATTAAGTTTGTTCACGCCTACAAAAAAAGTAGGTATAACACATAATAGAAAAAAAGATAAATAAATATAATGATAAAATAACTTTAAAATGAGTTGATAATGCAAATATATAACATTTACATTATAAACATGTGTATGGCAAAAGTAATCGAATTATTGTAATCAATCATAGCTAATATGCCATCTCACCTAAATTTTTGCTACTATAAATTTTTTATTATTTTATCATTTTTATATTCTCTCGAAATATATAAAATGAATAAATATATAGTGTGGACCAATAATTGCATAAATTATATCAATAAAATTGCCCTAAAAAATGAACCAAATTTAATAAGTTGCTACCCTGTAAGTTCTAAGTGTCTGTCAAGGGTAAAGTCGCACAAAGAAACCAGCCCAAAACCTAAAGATGTTAAAAGTGCTAAGAAAATGTGTTGTTTGACAAATGTTCTTGGATACAGCATTTAGTAAAAAAATGCGCAGGGAGTGAAAAACCAAAAGAGAAGAAAAGAATCATAAGGAAGATGAATGCTTTCATGGGATTTTTATTACTAAAAAATGAGTGGTTACAATGAGTTGATTATGAAATCTCTAAGAATCAATATTCGCCAAAATACCTCAAAATTCTTTTAAGAAGCTCCCTAAAAATTATCTCTATATACCAAAAATTTGCTTGTGTGGGATAAAGCATGTGTATAGCTGGCTTTATGGGCATGATAAGCCTATCTATCTAAGAGATAAAATCATCACTGAAATTATCTGTTGAGGTGATTTGCTGACCATACTCTTCGATATGTCTGCTGTCTTGTACCAAATGTCAAACTAACTTGACGAATTGTCATGTTGGATTCACCCATCGGACCGATCAATCATATTCATCCGCCAAGCTCGCCTCAACAGTAATACTAAAAATTGATAGAGCGCTAAAGGTCAAGATCTAGGCCAATGATTGACGTAGGTCATATTTTTCTTTATGAGTCATCTGAAGCCCATAAGACAATCTTTTCATTTAAACACCATCAACAAATTTTAGAAATTGTGACTCATATTTTAGTATTACGGTTAAACATGTATAAAAGGAGGGCATTGGGAGAAGGGGGGCAATTTTTTTGCATCAAATACCCTCTCTCTATCTCTCAGACACGGGACAACTTCCCTCATCACCGCAATGTGAAAGAAGATCATGTTTTTTGCCTGCAACGCAAGAAGGGGACAATTTTTCTCTTCACCGCAACGTAAAAGAAGATCTTGTTGTTCGTATGCTATGAAGGATGGGGACAACTTTTCTTTTCAACACAACATGAAAAAAGATCACGTTGTTTGCCTACTACGCAGGAAGACCACGACTTTCCTCTTTATCTCAACTCTTTGTCATAACTCTGTTACAACTCTCCATCACATGTCATCACTGCAACTCTTCACTGCAATGCAAGACGGCTTTATTTTTTGAGGAAAATCTCACTACCAGAAGACTCCTCTCTACTCTTCTTCTCTCTTTCTTCTTCTCCTTCTCCTCACTGGTGATTCTTTCCCTCATCTATGACCTATATTTATAGGCTTGAGATGAGACATAAGATTAATTCTTTTGTCCTTTGACCTTTCACCTTTTAACCTTTGACCTTTCACATTTTGACTTTTGGTTTTTGACCTTCCTACTTTTGACATTTAAGCTTTCAAATTAATTTAAATTATTATTATTATTATTATTTTATATA
>NW_018253466.1:350813-354823 GCF_001263595.1 Phalaenopsis equestris
TATATATATATATATATTGAAATTCGCTTCAAAATTTGTTGTGAAATTCGCTTCAAAATTTGTTGACATTTCGAGTTTTAACCTTTGGTCTTCCGCGTTCCAAATTTTAGTGTTTCATCTTCTAAATTCATTAAAAATAAAAAAAAAACTAAATAAATAAATAAATAAATAATAATAAATGTAAATTTATACACACACACTCGTACATACATTATAAAAGAAAAGGTTGCAGATTTTGATATTTTTAAACGACGAAAATGGTCTCGCTTGAAAATAAAGGGGCAAAGAAAACGTCATCAACAAATCATCATCATTTGGCACGAATCTTGAGGCATTACACAGGTCTTGATATAATATTTTGAGCATTAAATATTTGAATCTTTATAAAAAAGTCATCCAGGGCATTCAGTAAACTTAAAGTCAAATTGATCGGCTTGACGAGATAAATATAATGATAGCAAAAATAGTCCAATCCGAGTTAAATCAAACCCAAATCAAGTTATTAAACCACTCTTAGACGATTACTTGACACATTTAGAAGGTCAAACGAATGTCAAATCAAGCGAGTTTATGGTCGAATCGAGCATCTCGATAAGACGAATCTAACGAGCCTAAGATTTCTCAATTCTGACATCATTAATGCACTCAAAGGTCCATCAAATGTCGTTGGATCGAAAGCTCTTCAGACCGTCCGATTAAAATGATTCATACTCCTGCATTAATTACACCGAAGACACTATAAATAAAATTTTAGCCCTCTCATGAAGGGAGAGACTTGAAGCTTGAGAGAGAACTTCAAGATTTAAGAAGGAGCTAAAGCCCAGCATCATCTATATCATCGTCGATAACCGTTAATCGCCGTCGACAACCACCGATCGCCGCCAATAGTCTTCGACACCAACGACCATCAACAACTGTCATCACACCCGTCGATCGTCGTCGACCATTGTTGACTGTCATCTATAACCACTGATCGCCGTCGAGCATCACTGACCAACATCGACCACAATTGACCGTTATTGATCACATCTATTACCGTCGACCATCAGTGACTGCATGCCTTCAATCGACGTTATAACTTGAAAAACATATTAACAATTTCTCTTTTGCGGGACAAAAAGTCTCTGTAATCAGTCTATGTGATTTTTTACCTTCTTACGGGTAAACAAACAATAACGGGCGCTCCGCATCGTAATGCATGGCTGCCGTTAAATCACCCATCCATTAATCGATGACGTAAGCATTTTCATTTCCTCTCCCAAAATCAGAACCCTCTAGAACCGGGAACCGGTTCGGCCGCTCCGATCTCCACGCTATAATCCCGCACAAAAATTTTACATACTGAGTCCGGACGTAGCTCTAGCCTTCATTTTTCTCTGAAGATCCAGAGAGTGAAAACAATGGCGGAAGAGAAGGGAGTGAAGCTGCTGGATTTCTGCTCCAACCCTTTCGGACAGCAATGTAGGATAGCGTTGGCGGAGAAGGGGGTAGAGTATGAGTGCCTGGAACTGAACCTGTCGGACAGGAGCGAGTTGCTTCTCAAATTGAACCCGGTGTACAAGAGGACCCCTGCTCTCTTTCACGATGGGAAGACTGTGCGTGAATCGCTTGTAATTGTTGAGTATATCGATGAGGTATGGCATGGCAAGTCGTCTATCTTGCCTTCAGACCCGTATGAAAGGGCGAAAGCTCGGTTCTGGGCTGATTACGTCAATCAGCAGGTACAAAATTTGTGTTTCTGTTTTGTTCCTTCTATTTTGATCGAATGCCAGCGATTGGGTTTTGGTTTCAGTCTGGTTTACATAGTTTTGATCGAAAATCAATATATAGTTTCAATTTTCTCAAACTTCATTTTTTTTTCTTTTTTTGAACTCTGCAACTTCTTTTTAGATTCAAGAATAGTCGATTTTGATGTAATCTATATATTTTAATTGGTTTCTTCGTTTCATTTGTGAAAAGTGAAATTTTCTAAGATATCTAGCTGAGAGAGATCCGTCGTTCAATTTTCATATTCAAATGTATGCATCGCTATCAAATGTGTGTGTGTGTGTGTGGCAAAAGAGTTCTTTATTTATTTGTTTCTGTAGGAGTAAAACTACTGAAAAATTGTTTGTGGAATTTTCTTTATAAGATGGATAAAAAAAAATCAACTTTGCATATTATTTGGGATGAATGCTAGATTGGCACTATTATTTAGTTTTCAAGTTTATTTACATCAAGCTAAATAAACTTGTTCTGTACAAAAATCTTATCTTTTATAACATTCTGCAGTCTGAATGCCAAACCGTTTGTCAAATTTCTTCATACATTCTTTTTGTGCAGTTCTTCGAATGTGGCACCAGGCTGTGGAGAAAGAAAGGCAAGGCCTTGCAGGAAGCGAAGGAAGAATTCATCCAGATCTTGAAGGCACTTGAAGCCGAGCTCGGTGACAAGAAGTATTTCGGCGGCGATGCCTTCGGGCTGGTCGACATTGCTCTGGTTCCCTTCACGAGTTGGTTCTACAGCTACGAAACTCTCGCCGGATTCAGCGTAGAGCAGGAGAGTTCTAAACTTGTGGCGTGGGCGAAGCGCTGCTTGGAGCGAGAGAGCGTGGCAAAGAGTCTGCATGACCCGAAGAGCATCTACGAGTTTGTGGAATATCTTAGGAAGATGTATGGCGTGGAGTGAAGGTGAATGGGATGGGATTTGAATTTGTTACCGTTGGTGTTTTACTGTGGTGGTGGTTGTTATTCTCTTTTGGTAGCGGAGATTTGTGTCTAGTTCTGGTTTGAAATTAGTTAAAGGTTTTTTTATTTGGGTTTGGGTTATTAATAAATTGACAGTCAATTAATTTCTTTTTGAGTTATGAATAAAACATCAAAATAATTTTCTTGCTTTCTTAGAAACTTTAATTGAGGCCTATAGAAGGGTTCTGCAAAATTTAACCGAGCATTTTTATGGAAAAGAAGTAGGGTTGTAAACTAGTAGTAGGGCCGTAAACCCTCGTGTTCGGCTCGTGTTCGAAATAGCTTGTGAACGGTGTGTTCGTGTTGAGCTCAAATAACATTATTTGGCTTGAGTTCGGCTCGAAATTGGAGGAGATGTCTCAGAAGAGGAAGAGAGCCCTAAGCTCTCAAAAGATAAGACAAACACAAACAACAAACCCTCCTTTCGCGGTTTTGAGAGGAGAAGGAGATAACTTGAAAGAGAAAGAGAGCCGAAACAGAACTTTTGAGAGCAGCGAACACAAACGACAAATCTTAAGCTCTCGCGGTCAAACGCCTTTTGCGATTTTGAGAGAAATGAGAAGACTCGGAAGAGGGGGAGGCAACTGAACCTGAGAACATTCAAGAGGGGGGTTGGGGCTTAGGAGTTGGGGTTTTTTTAGTTTTATACTTATATATTATATAATATTACTTATAAAACTTATATTATATAAATATATAATATTTATATAAGTAATATTTATTAATAATTTGATATATATTGTAATTTATAAGATTTAATTTTTTAAATTTTGATAAATTTTTTTATTTTAAAAAGTTTTAATTAATTACAATTTATAATATTTAATTTTATGAATATGTATTATCTATGTGTGTATATTTATTTATTTATTTATTTTCGAGCCAACTCGAGTTGAAAACGAGCGAACAAATGTTTGTCTGTGTTATGCTCGTTAAGTTTAACAAACGAGCCGAACACGAGCTGTTCGTGAACAACAAGCCAAATTGACAGCACTAAAAAGAAGTATGCATGGGCATTTCGACTGCCGGCCACCTGTCGGGATCACGTATCTATCCCTGCGTCTCGCATTTGCCTTAACTTGCAATGTGAGCCTCTGTCTTCCCGAATTCACAGAAATTTACTCCCAATCGATCCAATCTAGCGATTTTTTTTCTTATTATATAGTATTATTATATTTTTGTTATATGCACCTATATATTTTAATTTCATTATACCTAATTTAATAAACAAATAGCTTTCAAAATTATTGCTCATTTATATATATATATATAAATGAGCAATAG
>NW_018253466.1:354885-378504 GCF_001263595.1 Phalaenopsis equestris
TATATATATATATATATATGTATGTATAATTTTAGGATGTTGTAAACTGGTAGTGCCCAGCAGTTAAAAAATTTAAATTTAATGGAATTGATCCTGATATGGAAAAAAATTAGACCGTAGTTTGGTGGGATTGTAGCAACGGGGATTAATGTCTGGATCCCCTAGTGATCACGGGTTTGCAGTCATACCAGAGGAGTTGGATGTCGTGCTAGTAACTGGCTCTAGTGAAGACCCAAGCCAAAAACAAAATGAACATGAGTCCACAAACATGTCAAATCTTCCTAGGGTGGAGAAAAAAGAAAAAAGGGAGCTGCATTCATTAAAAGTCAAATATAAAAAATGGTGGCTTCATGCACGATTAAGTTTAAACCTTCACATGCGAACTCCATAGACGACTTTATCCGAGTTCTGGAGGTAACTCCTGAAGTTTATGAGGACATGTCGTTATATTTAAACTCATTGAAGTTGCTGGAGGACCCAACTCGCAGACAACTCTTTGTGAAGATGGCCCATGAACGCATGGTCAATTATTTACGTTTTTTTTTACAGCAAGAAAGTTTTATTTTATGCAGTTATTGTTGTATTATTTGGATTTATTTTCTTGTAATTTTATCAAATTTCTGATTTAGATGTTTTTCTCTCTTAGGAATAATCTAATCTATATGTTATTCTATATTTAAGTAGTTTTATCAAATTTCTAATTTGAATGTTTGATTTTATGCTTTATGATTTGATTTTCGATATTTATTAATGTTGTTTGATTCAAATGTACTATCTGAACAGAGCACTTATTAAACATGGATTCACAAAATGAGAGGCACAGAAGGGAAATTGTGACAGTAGTTTGTTTGTTGTACGAATACTACAACTCATATGTTGATCAAACTCCCTGCATGACATCACTTTACATTGATGATAAATGGGTTGGGGAGCTACTAGAAGGACACCTTCCAAGATTCAACAGCATGTTTCTTATAACACATACTATACTTATGGATATGCTCGATGAACTATATATAAACCATGGACTTCATGACTCCTCAAGAATGACAACTAGAGAGGTGTTAGCAATAATTCTTTATATTTTGTCATAGAATGAATCAATAAGAGCAACGATAGAGCGATTTCAACATTCAGGAAACACGAGTTCAAGGATTTCAAATACCTCCCGAAGAGCGTTATGCCACTGTGGACTTCAGAGTTACATGTTGACGTCACGTCAGTCACATAGCTATGGAAGATAGTTCTATATGTGCCCGCGAAGAATCACAAAGAACTGTGATTTTTTCGGGTGGCAAAAATATTGAAAGATCCTACCGCTGAGAGTGAGCGGGCGTGGAGAGTATCCCTAGAGGATAACCTGTATCGTGAAATATGTCCTCTCAACTTTAAAAAGAATATTATCATATTACTAAATGTTATTTTAATAGTTTTTCCTCCATATTTTAATAATTTTTGTATTGTTCTGAATCACCATCTAGCTAGTTTGTCAATAATGAAGGCGGTCCTAGAATAATTATGCACAAGAGGGCGGCTGAGAACTCGTTTAATAGCCTCCGAGCATTCTTTTATATATAATATCAATATTACAATACTTGCACTTTCGGTAAATACAGCAGAAAACAATAAAAGAAAGGGGCATTTACATATACACCACTCAAATCTTATGTACTTAATATCTAACACCTATAACTTTATTTCTTAGCCCCGATAGAATGTAAAACGATGAAATTTAGGTGTGTTCAACATGTAAACACATAAGAGTTGAGTGATATGTATGAAATCTTCCAAAAATAAAAACCAAATTCTTTAATATATGCTTACTTCTTTGTACTACAACCAATAAATATGGTAAACTAACAAATTGTGGGTCTACTTGGGGCTCGAGCAGCAGACACCCTGGGTAGCTGCTGCGCATAAGCTGTTGCGGATAAGCTGACTGGCTTCATTTTATCCAGTTTGAAAATAACTATTTTGCAGTTGTTTATGGATAAATGTTCATTTTGTCTTTGTGCAGTAATGTTGTTTGCAACAAAACTATTATTGCAATATATTTGATATTTGACAAGAAAGAAAACCACTTCAGAACAATACAAAAAAATAAGATTATACATCACACTTCATTATCATAGTTATTAAAATATGAAGACAAAACAATTAAAATAACATTTAGTAATATGATAATATTATTTTTAAAGTTGAGAGGACATATTTCACGAGATAGGTCATCCTCTAGGGATACTCTGCACGCCCGTTTACTCTCGGCGGTAGGATCTTCCAGTCTTTTTGCCACCCAGAAAAAGTCACAGTTCTCTGTGATTCTCCGCGGGCACATGTAGAACTGTCTCTCATAACTATGTGGCTAACGTGACGTCAGCATGTAACTCCGAAGTCCACAGTAGCATAGCACTCCTCGGTAGGTATTTGAAATCCTTGCACTCGTATTTCCAGAATGTTGAAATAGCTCTATCGCTGCTCTCATTGATTCATTCTACGACAAAATGTAAAAGACTATTGCTAACAACTCTCTAGTTTACCATATTTATTGATTGTAGTACAAAAAAGTAAGCATATATTAAAGAATTTGGTTTTTATTTTTGGAAGATTTTCATACATATCACTCAATTCTTATGTATTTACATGTCGAACACACCTAAATTTCAACTTTTTACATTCTAACGGGGCTAAGAAATAAAGTGGTGTTAGATATTAAATACATAAGAATTGGATGGTGGTATATATATGTAGATGCTCCTTTCTTTTATTGTTTTCTATTGTATTTACCAAAAGTGCAAGTATTGTAATATTGATATGTATCTATGTGTGTGTCTTTATATATATAAGTCGAAGGCTATTAAACAAGTTCTCAGCCACCCTCATATGCATAATTATTCTAAACTAGTTAGAGGGGGATTCCTAAGGGGATTTACAAGCTTCAAAGAGACAGCTCTACCTACAGATCACGACTGACGACACACACAAACAAAAACACATTATATGATAGTTAGATAGAAATAAGAAGAAATATGAAAGATTTACATTAAATAATCATGTAAGATAAATAATTTATGCATATTTTTTGCTTTATTAATACGTCGTAGTATTTTTAAGCGTATAAATTATAGATTTATTAAATATTAACTTTTTAAGCAGTTCATGACTTCAATAGTTTTAAAATATTGTTGAAGGTGACTTGTGCCTCAATACCGAAACTTTTATTCCCGTTGGTAATGGACAATTAACGCACGCCGCATTCCAATGCATGACAGCCGTTAGATGAAATTTCGTCGACGAATCTACCGTCCCGATCTATTCGCGCTACCTCCCGTATCCGATGACGTAAGCACTGACATTTCATCTCCCAAAACCGGAACTCTCCAGAACCAGCCCGGCAGGCTCCGATCTCCACGATATAAACCCGCCTCGTCACAAACATTTGATCAAACCCTTGCCCTCATTTTTCTCTGAATCTAAAAAGAGTGAAAACAATGGCGGAGGAGAAGGGAGTGAAGCTGCTGGATCTCTGGTCCAGCCCTTTCGGGCAGCGATGCAGGATAACGTTGGCGGAGAAGGGGGTAGATTATGAGTACCTGGAACAGAACCTGTCGAACAAGAGCGAGTTGCTTCTGAAATCGAACCCGGTGTACAAGAAGGTCCCTGTTCTTTTACATGATGGGAAGCCTGTGTGTGAATCGCTTATAATTGTTCAGTATATCGATGAGGTATGGCAGGGCAAGTCGTCTATCTTGCCTTCTGATCCGTATGGAAGGGCGCAAGCTCGGTTCTGGGCTGATTACGTCGATAAGAAGGTATGAAATCTCTGTTTCTGTTGTCCTCCTTGTATCTTGATCGAATGCCAGCGATTGGGTTTTGGTTTACGTTGTTTTGATCGAAAACCAATATATAGTTTCAATGCGATGAAACTGTGGGAACGTGAACGTATCAGGAATTTCTTTTATAAGAATGTTAAAAAAAGAAAAAAAAACCAACTTTTTATATTCTTTGTGATGAATGCTATATTGGCAATATTATATAGTTTTCAAGTTCATCTACATCAAACTAAATAAGCTTGTTTTATATAACATTCTGCAGTCGGAATGCCAAACTTTTTGTCAAAGTTTCTTCATAGCTTCTTTTTGTGCAGTTCTTCGAATGTGGCACCAGGCTGTGGAAACAGAAAGGCGAGGCCTTGCAGGAAGCGAAGGGTGAATTCATCCAGATCTTGAAGACTCTGGAAGCCGAGCTCGGTGACAAGAAGTATTTCGGCGGCGATGCCTTCGGGCTGGTCGACATTGCTCTGGTTCCCTTCACAAGTTGGTTCTACAGCTACGAAACTCTCGCCGGATTCAGCGTAGAGCAGGAGAGTTCAAATCTGGTGGCGTGGGCGAAGCGCTGCTTGGAGCGAGAGAGCGTGGCAAAGACTCTGTATGAGCCGAAGAAAATCTATGAGTTTGTGGGATATCTTAGGAAGAAGTATGGCATGGAGTAAAGGTGAATGTGGGTTTATATGGGATTTGAATTTGTTACCGTTGGTGTTATACTTGTTATGGCTGCTGTTATTCTCTTTTGGTAGCGGAGATTGTGTCTAGTTCTGGTTTGAAATTAATTAAAGGTTTTTTTTATTTGGGGTGGGTTATTAATAAATACACAGTCAATGAAATTCTTTTTTGAGTTATGAATAAAACATAAAAATATTTTCCTTGTTTTCTTAGAAACTTTAATTGAGTCCCAGAGATGGGTTCTGCTAAATTTAATTGGGCATTTTAATGGAAAAGAAGTGTGCATGCTTCTTTCGAGTATTGGCGGCCACCTGCGGGAATCACGTCTCTATCCCTGCATGTCACATTTGTCTTTAAGGCTTGCATGTCACATTTGTCTTTAGGGATGTAAACTAACCGAGCTTGAGCGAGTTCAGGCATGGCTTGTGTTCGGCTTGTTCGAAATTGACTCGTGAACAGTACATTTGTGCTTTACTTGATTTAAGTCTACTTGTTCTTGTTTGGCTCGAAATTGACTCGTTAAAATTAATTCAAAGAAACAGATGCAAAGTGTTGTATTGAATTTTGAACATAATTTATGCAAAAGAAAATGTAGAACCATATTACCAAACAAGTTGTTATGATGTATACAATTGTAGTTATTATCACATCTCAAATTCTCTTGAAACTTTAAGCATAACAAATTGCTTAATAAATATAATTTTTTAAACATCACCTTAAGCATGATTATAAATTATATTATTATGATCATGACAATTAAATATGAAAACCTCATAATTGATATTGTTGTATTTGATTTCCCTCTTGGCATAATCGGAACAAATATATTTGCCTCGGAGTTTTTTTCAATGTGAGATTAAACAATCCCCTTCTTACCCTCATCATGACTCTAATAGGCCAAACATGTGAGCTAGCTTTGTAGGTCTCCTTATTGAATTCAAAGCTCTCAAGCAATTTTTCAACTTAGGGCCCATTTGAGGCAGTTTATTTGGTGTGGTGGCATTTTGAAAACGCATCAGGTTTGTTTGGGTAAACTGCGTTTTGACAACTGAAACATTTTCAAAACGCTGAAAACAGCGTTTTCACGGTGTGGTGGGAGCTTTCTACCTACGGTCTGACTTTTTTAAAAAAAATTAAAATTTGTAATAGCCACCACACCTAAATTATCAACAGATAATTCATTAAGTTGCAGCTACCCCAAACAGACCCTTAATCGATTATTCTCATTCGTAATGGTTAAGTTTTTTTCAATTGAATGCTTCAATGAAGTCGCATCAAGAATGGAAGGACTCTTAGAACTGAGATAGTCAAACAATTGCTCAATAACTAAAACCTTTTTATAGAGACCACCTACTTAAGGTTCATTAAGATATATATTTAATTCAATAAATCATTAATAGTTTGAAATATATGAAAAAAAAAACAAGTCTTTTTTTCAACATCATCCATTACTTCAACTATAGTTTATTAAACAATATATAAGAGTTCACTCATATAATTTTTATAGTTATATCCCATATTTATCTAGAAGACTCTTAGTCTTCTTGGCTAGCATAGTAATGATATATTGAATAAAAATATTCTTAGGGTGCATCCACAAGGCTACAAAGTCTAAAAGAATCTGAATGATCAATCAAAGTGTCTTGAATTAATCTTTTTTAATCCTTCACAATGATTTCTTTTGAGGCAAATTAGGTTACAATTTCGCTTTACTCATATATTTCTTACAACCCTTATCGTTATTGTGAGTCTGTTAGAATTTGTAAATAATTTATGAACTAGAGAGTTCATTAAACATGACATCATCAAATTTATTCATGTCTACAAAAAAGTAGGTATAACACAAAATAGAAAAGAAAAGATAAATAAAGATAATGATAAAAGAACTTTAAAATGAGTTGATAATGCAAATATATAACATTTACATTATAAACATGTGTATGGCAAAAGTAATCGAATTATTGTAATCAATCATAGCTAATATGCCATCTCACCTAAATTTTTGCTACTATAAAATTTTTATTATTTTATCATTTTTATATTCTCTCCAAAGATATAACATGAATAAATATATAGTGTGGACTAATAATTGCACAAAGTATATCAATAAAGTTGCCTTAAAAAAATGAACCAAATTTAACGAGTTGCTACCCTGTAAGTTCTAAGTGTTTGTCAAGGGTAAAGTAGCACAAAGAAACTAGCCCAAAACCTTAAGATGTTAAAAGTGCTAAGAAAATGTGTTGTTTAACAAATGTTCCTGGATACAACTTTTAGGAAAAAAATGCGCAGGGAGGGAAAAACCAAAAGAGAAGAAAAGAACCATAAGGAAGATGAATGCTTTCATGGGATTTTTATTACTAAAAAATGAGTGGTTACAATGAGTTGATTATGAAATCTCTAAGAATCAATATTCACCAAAATACCTCAAAAGTATTTTAAGAAGCTCCCTAAAAATTATCTATATATACCAAAAATTTGATTGTGTGGGATAAGGCATATGTATAGCTGGCCTTATGGGCATGATAAGCCCATCTATTTAAGAGATAAAATCATCACTGAAATTATCTGCTGAGGTGATTTGCTGGCCCTACTCTTCTATATGTCAGCTGTCTTGTACCAACTGTCAAACTAACTTGACGAATTGCCATGTTAGATTCACCCAGCAGACTGATCAATCATATTCATTCGCCAAGCTCGCCTCAATAGTAATACTAAAAATTGATAGAGCACAAAAGGTCAAGATCGACGCAAATGATTGACGTAGGCCATATTTTCCTTTATGAGTAATCTGACGCCTACAAGACAATCTTTTCATTTAAACACCATCAACAAATTTTAGAAATCGTAACTCATATTTTAGTATTAGGGTTAAACTTGTATAAAAGGAGGGCATTGGGAGTGGGAGGGGGAGGCGGGCGCCCCGTTGCAAGTTTTTTGGATCAAATACCCTCTCTCTATCTCTCAGACCTAATTCGAAAGATATCAGGTGGTAACTCTTTAAATGTCTCTTGCTTCCTTTCTCATCTTTTCTTTCTTGCACGCTAACTCATCTTCTCTGCTCTTTCGACGAAGGATCATTATAAAAACATACAGTTAAAATCTTGGGGACACGTACATTTACATTCTTTACACAAGTTTTTTTCAGGTTGTATGAACTCATGAACAATACAAAACCAAATGTTCTAAAAAGATTCAACACTCTCCCTTTGAACATTCATGTCTCATGACGGTTGCCTCTATCTATTGGTTGACATGAACTAAGATATGCTACACACAACACAACTTTAAAAATCTAAAGAGTACATTGCACATGGTATATAATAAAGTGCATAACAAGATAGCCAAATGTGTGCCATAGTTCGATCATCGGGCAAGTTTACAAAGTCGATATGTAGAAGACTGGCTGAATTGGTTTTCCGGACTAGTTGTCTGAGTTAGTGAGCTGAATTTATGACCGAGTTGTCTGAGTCAATTTGTCTTGCTAGGTTGTTGTGCAGACTGACTGGTTGAACTGGTGAGCTGACTCGTGACTTGATTGGAGCCCCGTCGAAGAAGTTTTGCTTATACAAAATGAATTCATTTATAGAGCTCAAAAATATAGTAAACTTCTAATTAAAATGTTAATTTTTTAATTTTAATTTCTATAAAAATAATGAATATGCTAATAAAAAAAAATATTAAAGCATATTTTAACGAAAATAATCTCGGACATAAAGCAAATGGCTACAAGGAGGTCATCAGTCGATTGACTTCAACTATCTCGTGCTCTCTATTTGTCGTTGACTGATCGTCTCTTTGCTTGATCGCTGTTTGGCGGTGAGGTCATTTGAATTTATTATGCGGCGCTTTCTCATCCGCCTCAATCTAGCCTTGAAGGAGTAGGCGCTCTGATTCAGATTAGGGTTCGAAGGAAAACTTAAACCCAGGGATCATGAAGACGAAGAATCCACTCGGCCAGCTTAAGCTCGCCGTGCCTTGTCAAGAGAAGCCAGTAACGGATTTCCTGTAAGTATCAAACCCTACTCCACCGCTGTTATTGTGCTGGGATTTGAATGGATTATCAATTATGTTGCTCGCATTCCTCTGTTGGTTTTGGTGTGAATTCTGATTATTATTATTATTATTAGTATTTTTGCTTTGGGTTGTCAGGACGGCGAGCGGGACTTTCAAGGACGGAGATTTGCTGCTCAATAAGAAAGGGTTGAGATTAATCTCTGAAGAAAGTAGCAGCCAGGTATTTAATTCTTCCAGTTTGTCCCATTGCTAACTAATAATCATAGAAATTTGGTTTAGATGCAAGAAGGATTCATTGAGTTCTATTCGGTTAATAGTGATAGGTTAAATCCTGAGAGCTATTGGGTTGTCCAATTCTTAAATATGGCCAAATCTCTATGCTGCTTGGTTGCAAATTGCTTGATTTGAGCTTTCAAGTGATTTGTCAGGTTTTTTGAATGAAATCCAACCAAATTATTAACTCGACAATAACTATGTTAATCTAAATGGTTAATGAAATTAATCTAAACTCTTCGATCATATATTTATTACAAAAAAATCTACAAGAACGCCCCCTGAAACTTTGCTTTGTTTGATTACTTATCAGTATTATGATAAATAGAAACCAAAACAATTATATTTTAGTTTCAAGGATAATAAGAATGACTATATAACCATTAACACATGAAATTAAAGTGCATGATGCATATCTATATATAAATTTGAATGAAATAACTACAGCAAGAATAATACATGGAGCAACAACAACACGACCAATACCTTTTCTCATACAGTGTTAACATGTATGTTAGTTTCTTGTCTTGCACATGATTGGTGATATGAATCAAACAACCTAAGTCCCTCTTCTCGGTTGTGAACGTGTTGCTATCTAATCTTTTAATGCCATTTGCATTCGCATGCATTCTTCTTAGACCTCTGACCTGTAACCTATGATGAAAATGTGATATGTCATACTTGAGAGAATTTATGAGTATATAGGATTGAATAGGATTAGCTTGAATATAGGGTCATGGTTAGATAAACTTTGCTATAATGATATACAATACCGCAGAAAATATAATGTGGTATTAAAATATTAGAAGGCCATAGAGCAATAAAGCATCATATTAAGCACTAAAATATCCATCACAATAGCTTTGTCGTGTTAAATTTTTATTATCAGCTTGTCATGATGAATATTATAAGTTGTGGTCGTGCTTCCCATAGCATATATCTGTGTATTCTTATTTTTCCTTCAATTGAGACCAAGTTGTTGAGCAGAGATCACAACTGTAATTTATAATTTGAGTCGAATTGATGTAACACAAATTTAAATCGATGTTTAATTAGCTTCATAACATTTATAGACTTAATGACATCTTATTTGGATGCCATGAAATTTAATGATTTATAATTTCTTTTCTAAAATGTGCAGTTCAATGTGCTGACGTACTCAACTTATAGATGACCATGGATTTAATTTATAGTCCAAATAACATATATAATGAATTAGGCTCGATCGATCAGTTCCCATGTGAATTAAGCTAGTTTCACTTTATAAGTATCAACACAAGACATGGGCCCAACACGGGCTGCTTTATTTGGTTGAATTGATTATATAGTTCATTTGATTTAAACAAAAAGACAAAGGTCTGTATAAGGCTTTTTATTTGAACTCATTCATATCAAAATTTATTAAAATAGATAAACGATTTCATTATTTGCTAACGACTGCTGTACTTAGAGAATAAATTGTATTGATTAATGTGCCATTGGATAACTATTAGTCCAACCAATAAGAAGAAAAATAGTTGTTGGAACTAAGAAACATCTAGTTTTTTTTCCGAACTCTGTTCTCATGCAACAAGTCACTTGGAGCAGAATGGTGGCTATTTGTTCTCCATGCAAGGATCATGAGGAGGGGGATATCGGCTGGAGTTTTCTGCTAAAGTTTCTATGGACAGGAAAATAGAGAGAAAAATGGAGTGTGTGAAAAAATAAGAAATTTTGACTGTAATGATTCTTTCTCATGTTGCAACTCTCATGAGCAAGAGGAGTTCTTCAGCACCTTGTTGAAGTTCAATTTTTGACTCATCGTAAAGAATTTGCTTTTAATTGGATTTTTGTAACAACTCCTTGGAGGTATAATCTCACCTCCTTCCGATCTCCATCCCTTTATGTCCCTTGAGTTGTAGAGCACTAGAACTAATTTGTATTTTGATCTTAGACAAACCTATAGGTTAGGAACTGCACTTTCTTAAAAAAAATTGCAAAATACCCTTCTGAGCGCAGTTTCCAAATCCTAAAGAAATAATCCTTGTCCGCATTGGCTCATGACATTGTCAATTGCCATTAATGGTGGCCAGTGTTCACTGACCTAATTTCAGCTGTCTACCGACCGTATCTATGAGGCATGTTTGCCAAACGGACATTTTTGTAAGAAAGTAAGAATTTTTGAGAGCAATGATTCTTCCTCATAGTGAAACTCTCATGAGCAAGAGGAGTTCCTCAACACCTTGCTGGAGTTCGGTTTTTGACACCTCACAATGAATCTGCTGTTAATTGGATTTTTGTAACAACTCGCTGGAGGTATATTCTCGCTCCCTCCAATCTCCACCCCTTTATGTCCCTTGAGTTGTAGAGCACTAGAACTAAGTTGTATTTTGATCTAGACAGGCCTATAGGTTAGGAGACTGCTCTTTCTTAAAAAAAAATTTGCAAAAATAACCTTCTGAGTATACTTTCCAAATCATAAAGAATTCCTCGTCAGCATTGTCTCATGATGTTGTTAACAGCCATTAGTAGTGGCCAGTGTTCACTGACCCGATTTCAACTGTCCACTAGCTGTATTCATGAGGCATGTTCGCCAAACGGGCTTATTTGCATCATGTGTGCCCCTAGAGGCATGAAGTAGGGGATTAATTTAGGATCATTGGATTTAATAAGTAAATTCCAATTGTGTCGATATGATTGCACCATATAATGAAAATGACTTTCTATCACATTAATTATTTTTTAGGGGATTAATTTAGGATCATTGGATTACTTCCTCTAGTGATGAGCAATGTTAGCTTTTGTCCTATTGCCTGTTAATCACCTTGTGAAATTGTTTTTGTCCCTGAAATTATTTGTAGTTTTAGATTAATAATGCTATTATATTATAAATACAAAGAATACTTTACAATGTGGCCTATATACTTTTGTGATTCTATGATGTAGTGACTTGATTTACCTTGAAATCACTCTCTAATCATTTTTTTGTAAATCTCGGTCATCATCATATAATTTCACTTCTCTTATATCCCGGTCATGCCTCAACATTAATTGTGACATAATGAAGTATGTTTCCTCTTCATTACATTAATTTATGAAATAACATAAGATTGCACTAGTAATGACAATTTGTATTAATTTTTAATGGAAATTATCACATAACTATGAGACCTTTCCTTCCAAATTAAAATGTTCTCTCAATGATATTTTGAAATTAAGCATGATGATGATTGAAGATCTCTCATGAATTATTGTATTTGTACTAGTCCTTGCCATGATATTTACTCAATTGCTATGATATTCACTCAATTGATAATAAAACCATTTACGAGATATGAGAAGCTTGTGTATTTGCATAAATTCATTATACTAAGTATCGACCAAGTGGGGCATTGAAGCCTCCAACAATATTTCATCACATGAATCAAATATCATTTACTAAGCAATCTCGACTCAGTGTTAACATGCACATATTTTCTGTCAAATGAGATTGCATGCATGACATATTGAGGCATTTTTTTCATGTTTCGGAGAAAATAATAGATGCTTGCATACCACTCATTTCTCCACTAACATCCTAGGATATGACATATTTTTTTTGTAATTTGAATAGAGATTTATTATTGAATTATATTCGACCATGATTCATGACCCATAATCTTAATATGAATTGGTCAAACTTAGTATGTTGAATTAATCCATAGTGCAATGATGCACACGTCAATCACGCAACTATATGTGTTGATTAAATGATATTGAGATTTTTGAGCTTGTGTTATTGATTCTTTGAGGAACGTGTTTCTTCTCAAAATAGCTTAATTACTAATCTAATAATTCATATTTTAACTCAAAATGTTTTTTATTTTTGGAAAAGATTTCTAAAGATCCTAAATTTTAAAGTGAAAATTTAAAGGTAAATGTGTTGTTAAGGTTAAAAATTCTTCTCTGAATTGGTTTATGTAAAGTCTAAGATCATGCACTAAATTCTTCTATTGTAATTGCCATTAGAGAACAAATATTTCTTATTTTCTTCCAAGACATAACAAGCATTTGAGTTTCATATTATGGTTGAGTTCCTTTAACCCTGCAAAACTCTCAGGAATCTCTATTCCCCTAAATGATTGCCAGCACCTATTGGCAATATTTCGATCTCATTAAGCATTTGTGTTTTAACCTAGTTGTGCTTCTAGTTTTCTTCGGATAGTCCAATATTACATGCATTAACAGATCAAATGACCTATTTGAAGTGAAAATGATGAATAAAAGGTTAAAACATCAACTTATACATTTAAATTCTCAAAAATCTAACATGGATTCACTTAATACTTTATAACTAATCTAAAAAAAAAATTCATTAATTCCTACTCATGAGTGAAAAAACAAACATAAAATCCATTGAAATTAAATAAAAATTTTTAAGTCGAGAAAAATAGAAAAACCAGAAAGATTATTCTTACTCCCAAGTGAATCACTCTTCCAAAGTGTTCCTCCCTTTTGCTTCCTTCTCAATTGTCTCTCAATATAAATTCTCACACTCACACCACACTCAGAAGTGAAACACTAAGACTAAGAAGACTGATAAATACGACAAAAGGTCCCCCTCTTCCGAAGCCTCCCCTCATATAAACTTTCAAGTCAAACCGTTGTTCAAACTTAAGTAAATTAATGGCGAGCATCCGGGCATCGTGATGTGGCGCTGCGACACTACAATAGAGCATGACAACGTTGTATCAGAGTGACCCATTTTGTTTTCTCAGATTATTGAACTAAACCATGGGCGCGTTAACTCTATCTTCTGGGCGCCAAGGTGTTGTTGGTGTGGGCACTGGGGCGCTTGGCTTGAGAGCTGTATTGTTGTGCTTTTGGGTTCTGACATAAAAAAAAATCAGTTTGGGTACTGATGCGCTACTACATCGACGTGCTGCGCCATCGTGCGGGCGCCTCAATGTTACATACTTGGCGCTAGGGCGCTTTGTCACAAATTGTCATTGTACTCCAAAAGAAATATTCTCTTCATATACTACACACATAGACGACATATACCATAAAAAAACATAAGTGTATAAGAAAAATATCACTTAATTACACTACTTTGCACACTTGTCTTGAACCTCCAATGGCTACATGAAGTTACATTTTAATCATTTTGTTTTCAATTCAAATTTGGACCACTAAATCCCATCATAAGAGTATGAGAGCCCTAAGCATATTGTTATCTTAACGATGCGGCCTTCTCTACTTTGCCATTAGCTCATTGGGTCCAATAGATTACCTTTGGACAATGGAATTATAAGTTTTTGATTAAGTTGATAACTTATCCCCTCAATCCTCCAACATTGTAAACCCAAATTCCAGGCACGATTTCATAGTGATGCGGATCATTTGATCGCCTTAAATGAGAGTGTTTTGAAGTATTAACTTGAGATGTAGATGTAAGTGATCTTGAGGATAAACATCCTTGGAAAACTTTGATCACTTAGGACTAAAATAAACTTCAGATTGCTCTCTTCTGTGTAAGGGAAATCTCAACTTGTCCTTTTAAAATCCTCCTTTGTTTTGCATTCAGTCCCGAAACTTCAAAAGATTTAAAAGAGCGCTTTTAAAAGCTCACACCTTTTCTCCCCCCAAAAACCTTTAAAGGCGAATAGTATCATCATGATAAAGAGTTGTGATTGTGAAGGTGTGATTTGATGCTTAATCACATTTGTGAAGTTGAAAAGGTGTAATTAAATGTTGCTCTATGTTGAATTTTTAAATTGTAGAATCCCAATGCGTATTTTGATTAAAAAAAAATCACCATCCCCTTTTCAGTCTTCCTTTGTTTGTCGAGATAATTTTAATTTTTAGCAAATTATTTTTAAAATTTTCAAGTTTATAGAATTTTTGTAGGGTACTTATTTGTCCTGTTTTGACCATCAATGAAAAAAAAAACATTTTCACAACATAGCATTTTTAGAAATTAGAACATAGTACTTTATAGAAATATATAAATATAAAGCATGACACAAATTTCTCAGAAAAATAAAATAAAATGGTTCATATATTATTTATGAGGTGTCATTTTTGCTCTAAACTATCTAATTTGATTCCAAATAGCCAACTGACTTTTCGAATTTTATCTAAAATAATCCAATTAAGGAACTGAGTTAAACAAATTCATAATCATAAATTAAAATGTCCCTTGCAAATAATTAAGGAATTATTTTTGACATTTTTCTCATTTTTTATAGGCCAAATTTTCTTTTAGCTAGGGGTGCACATCTTTTCAGCTCTACTCAGAATCATAAATATATCTGAATAGTTTGGGTTCCGGTATCTATGAATCCTAAAATGGTCCAAATCAAATGGTTCCTAACAGGGTTTGTAGTTTGGGCTGAAATTAGTTATTGAATTTAAGAAGAAAAACTTTGGTGATGGGGAGGGTGAAAGAGGGGATTTTCAAGATTCACTTCAAAGAAAGAACAACCAAGTCCATCATAAAAAGAAGACCACCATAATTTACCTATCGCATTGTTTGCTTACAAAGAAAATAATCCAATATCAACCCAGCATGTCATTTCATTCCATCCCACGGGTATTTATTGGAGGACAAATCCGAGCATCCATAAGATGATGATTTAAATGTATACATATAGTCTTCTTCATCTTTATGACTTGTCATCTTCTATGATTCTGAAATAATAAATGACATTTCATTTTTTTCACTGATTGAAGGGTTGAAATTTGGACTCTTCAGGGCTAAGCTAGTTCAAGATCGCTTTAAATTGTCAACAATACTCTTAGATCTTTAAAATGTAAATGTAACAAAATGTATGATATTGCAAAGCTAGAAAGGCAAAAATGCAAATGCAAAATTACTAAAAGAAGAAAATATGCGTTCAAAAAAAAAAAAAAAAAATCTAGGATGCTCGATAGCAACACAAAATAATCCGAAAGATAAACAAATTTAATTCTTAAAGAGAGTTGGACAAACCAAGGGCCAAAACAAGCAGCCTGCAATCTCTTAATTCCATAAAAGCAGAGGTTAAAAAAAAGAAAATAATCAAAATGCAATGAGGCAAGGGATGGAATTTGAAAAATGTAAGGATTAAGAAAACAAAATGGAAGGAAGGACATACTCACCAAAGAAGGTCAACATAAAGAAAAATCACAGAATTCATTTTGCAAGCAAGCATGAACTTAAGAATATTTACTTAGATACCAATTTTATGATGGGTGAAAAAGGAGAGTTCTAAATATAATTTCTATAGCAGTACCCCATGTCCTCCCAAAGGAAAAGTCAACCAAGCATTACCTTTAACATTAGTAATAAAACAAGTGAATATTAACTCAGCATATCATTTCAATCTATATATCACAATGATATTTATAGAAATAAAAAGCACAAAATACATTGATTGATGATTTAAGCATGTCTTTGCATCTTCTTCTCTATTACTTTTTATCCTTTTGACTTTTTTATCCTTTTGACTGCTCATCTTTTATTATTCACAAATTGAAAACGATGACTTATTTTCTCAATATATTAAGGGATAAACTTAGGAGCCTTCATGGATAAGCTACTTGAAATCTACTTTAAATCCTTGAAAATGCTCTTCATTTTCATGAATATATATATTCTCTTCAAATTTCAAATATAACTTAGAAAGATATTGGAATAACATGAGTTGAGTTATTCTACATCATTCGGTATGGAGTGGCGGTGGATGTGCTTAATTGATTCAGTTGGTTCTTTGTTTTTTGGGTATTTTCTTACCCCCACTTCTATCTATTTATTTGATATATAAACATCACACTCACCTTTTATGGCATGTTTTTTGCACGAATTATTATGACTGAGAATGGCTTGATGTAGCCACCGGATGTTAAAGATGTGGATGTACAATTCACTATGGAGGACTTTGATACTGTTAAGGTTATTGGAAAAGGAAGTGGCGGTGTGGTTCAACTTGTTCGACACAAATTTACAGGAGCCTTATTTGCCTTGAAGGTATTTTGCAGCGAATTTTCCCCCGCAAAGTTACATGTTTTATTATGGTCTGCTTACAGAGACAAAATTTTGTGCGATAGAACTATATTAATTAACCAATCTGGATTAATATTGGAGTTCCATTTGGCTTTTTCTAGAGCCAATTTGTTGGAATGCTTTAATTAACGAAGGCTAGTGGAATTCAAGAAAACGCTCTCTTGTATAATCTTATTCTAGTAACTAGTGCAAAACAGGCTTTTTGTGAATATATTCAAAATAAATTGATATTGCTGTTTTTTATTCTTGTTTCCACGTTAAGGGCATTGGATTCTGAATTATTTGAAAAGTTTAAATTATGTCCTGAAATAGTGCTGGTTTTGATTTACACATTTCAAACTATCCGTTGCTTGGTATATTTGTATGTGTTTGTTGTATTCCAACTTTTTCCATGCATGAAAATGACCAGCGTTCATTTTGATATAGTCAATTTTTTGTTCTACCGTCAAACATTTAATGAACTTGGTAATTCGAATGATGTATTAATCATTTTTTCAAGAAACTCCTTTATCTAGGAACTGTTTAACACACACTTGACTAAAGCAAAAGTCTATCCAATAATAAGAATTTAATGCTCGATTCTAATTCAAATTATAAAATACATGGATTTCTTATACGAGGGATGCATACAATTTATTCTTTCTCCGCCTTGTAATATGTTGTGCTCCCCTGACTCATATACAGAACGTATTTCTGGCAGGGCATCCAGATGAATATTCAGGAGACTATCCGCAAGCAGATCGTCCAAGAGATTAAAATAAATCAAGCCTCACAATGCCCCCATGTAGTTGTTTGCTATCATTCATTCTACCATAATGGAGTTATATCTCTTGTCCTTGAATACATGGACCGGGGTTCTGTTGCCGATATAATCAGACAAGTCAAAACAATTCTCGAGCCTTATCTTGCAGTTCTCTGCAAACATGTATGGCATGAATTGATAAAAGAGAGTTTTACATACGTACCCCTCTATTCCTATGTATTTACATATCTAACACCTAAACTTCAAATATTACATATGTCACCTTATCCATGCATGAAAAGGTGTATTCAACTTTTTAAATGTCAAAATTGTGGTATTTTGATGTGATATAAAATATTTGGGTGGTTTAATTGTAAGAAGTAAAATTTATTTGTTAGATATGTAAAAACATAGGAATTGGGTGTTATGTATTTTAAATGACCTATTATTTATACAATATCCATTTTGTTACTTGTACAGTGTTGAGACACATTATTTGTATTCAGGTTTTAAAAGGTCTGGTGTATCTTCACCATGAGAGACATGTAATTCATAGGGATATAAAACCATCAAACTTGTTAGTGAATCACAAAGGTGAAGTAAAGATAACTGACTTTGGTGTGAGCGCCGTGCTTGTTAGTTCCATGGGTCAGCGAGATACATTTGTCGGTACTTACAATTATATGGCGGTATGTTTAAATAATCTTGTTTGATTGATTGATGGAAGCCCTTTCCTGCACCATTGAATAAGCTTTGTTTTCATTAATTCAATGAGAGAAGTGTCAAAGTAGTCTCCTCACTCTTTGCAGGGGTTATTTTTAGTCCAAGAATTTATAAAATTACCAATTTAATCCTCATTCTATCTTAATAGAGGACTATTTCAGCTCCAATTTAATTAGTATGGAGAGCAACTTGGCCTTTTATTGACCCTTGGACTAGAATAGCCTCATGTATATAGTCAGGGGGCTATTTTGGACTCTACTAGTTTATTATATTATTCACTTACCTTGCTTGTTCCAAGATTTTGACACTTCTTTTTGTTCTTATTTGTATATGTCAGCCCGAACGGATTAGTGGAGGTTCATATGATTTTAAAAGTGATATTTGGAGTTTGGGTCTTGTTATACTTGAGTGTGCTATTGGCTGTTTTCCTTATAGGCAGATTGAAAACGATGAAAGCCCATTGAGTTTTTATGAACTTCTAGAGTCTATTGTAGAAGAACCACCACCTAGTGCTCCATCAGATCAATTCTCGCCGGAGTTCTGTTCATTCATATCCTCTTGGTAAGTTCAACATTGTCATATGTTGTCTTGGTGAATCTTTACTTCTACTATGATTGATTTGTGGAAGATTTAATTACATACTACTTAAATCCTATGTATTTTCATATCTAACACCTAAACTTCAATTTTTACATATTTTCCACGTTACATATGCATAAAAAGGTGTATTTCATTTTTCAAAAGTTAAGATAGTGATATTTTTAATGTGATATGAAAGATTTGGTCGTATAAATGTAAAAAATAAGTTTAGGTTTTAGATATGTAAATACATAGGCATTGAGTGGTTTAATGGAATGAGAACCTCTAATACTTAAAAGCTTTTTCAAATTATTATCATTTGTTTATTTTGAAATTTTTGCTCAAACGAAGAAGTATTTAATGGGACGAGACATTGATATACAAGAAACCATGAATGTAATTACCATATTCTTAGTTTTCTTTGATTTCTGTCTTCCTGAGATGGAGTCTGATAACCACTATGCCATGACCAAAATATCTGTTAGGTACTATTAGGTTAATTAAAATTTTGGGAAAAACTTGAAATCACTGCTTTTAGCTTTCAGTAATATTATTAGGTTTGATTATGTCATCACACTCTGAAAATGAAGAATGACCCTGCAAAACTTAAGGTATGCTTTTCATGAGCTTCTTACTTCCAACAGGAAACAAACTTTATTCTCCCTTTAAAAAAAGTAAAGATTTTGAGTGCTTTTCAAAATAAGTTGATTTGTTTTTAAAAACAAAATATAACATTTAAAAATTATAACAATCAAATATGTTTACAAAAGCAAAAGAAGAAAATAAAAAAAAATGATATCAAATAGGCCCTAAATTTCTTCGATATGTTGTATTTATTAAATACAAAAGGATTTGTAGGCGCTCTTTAAGAGTGAAATGTTTTCTTACTTTGAGGAACTTGTGTTCTATTGTATTCTCTTTTGATGATTTTTTTTTGCAGCATTCAGAAAGATCCTCAACAGAGAATGTCCAGCTTGGAACTTCTGGTTAGTGTTACAAATTGAAGTTATGGAAGAATTTCTGCCTAAGGCTTTCATTTTTGTTTACTTGCTCTTTGTTTGATTGCAGAGTCATCCCTTCATTAAAAAATTTGAGGACAAAGACATTGATCTTGGGATCCTTGTCAGCAGCTTGGATCCTCCTGTAAATTTAGATTTTTAGGGCATTGCTATATGAGAATTTCCCTGCAAATTGAGCTTTCCAACCACAAATCGAAATTAATGGCGATTTTTAGCTATGTAGTCCTGCATGATCTTCAAAATTAGCTTCCAGGATATGGGTTGGACATGCATTAAGAAACGTCAGAATACCATTATTTCATCAGGAGGGACAGTCAGTTTAAGATTTTTGGCAACTTTTGTGGTGACTTTCTACCATTAGATGAAGCTATTTTTTTTGTTTCTCAAAACTAGAAAAACTACTGTTGCTTTCAATTGGGTTCAGAAAACCTGTTACTATTCTGGATAATACAATATACATTAATTCAAGTTATATATAATGTGATTGCCTGTTTATATTTTATTATGAGAGAACCAATTTTTTATTGCTTCCTTCTCATTTTACGCAATAGAACCATTTATTTTGTTTTTGGTTGTCAGTGGTTGCTAGTAAATTTTCTGATGCATGAAATCGCATACAAATGCTGCCAAATGAATGAAAAGTTTCACAATTTTGATGATTTAGTTGTTCGATCTGAGTGAAGTTAGCTTTATCTATGCTTCATTGAAACTCTTGCAGAGGGTTGGGGGAGCAGAAAATGATAAATAGAACACTGACATTTTATAAAGGGTATCAGAGCATTACGTAAGCCTGAAGATGGGAACTAAGTGTCATACAAAACAAAATGTTACGCCATGGGAGCTACCATTTGAATCCTAGATGGAACACAGTGTTACATGATGCAAGCCACCACTTAAATATATTGGAGTTGCCTGTAGAATCCTATGTGTTTGGTGGATGATTCCAAAATATAGAACATTGACAAGAACATTAGTTATAAGTGGAGGGAGATTGTGAAACTTTCTAAGTAGAATGGAGTCGAACTCTTAAATATTTAGGTGTTTTTTGGTGTAATAGTGAAATTTCATCAGAAACTCCAAAGTTAGGCGTGCTTGCATGAAGCTTACTTTTGGGATGGGTGACCTCTTCGGAAGTTACACCAGCGATGCTATTAGGCCAAAGAGAAAAATATCTCATTTGGTGAGAGTTCGGGCTATTACAGTTGAGCAGAGAAATTTTATCCTATCATTTTACTTTGGCGCAAAGGTCCAATACAAACATAGATAAGAGAATGTCAAATACCATTGAATACCACCACTTTCCATCATTATCATTGAATTGGCTAGTGGCTACCACCACTAATTTTTTATGCAACATTCAATTAAAAGGAAAAACAACCACAACAAATATTTATGATAGCAACTTATTTTTATTTGATGTTAGAATATAAATAAAATAGAACCTTAAAGTGCTTTGATAAATGACTAACAAGTCTTTATTGTATATATGAATATACATACTATGGTTGCCAATGAATGCCATAGTATGTAAGTACATTTATCATTATTCTTTTGATATTAAGGATTGTACATAACCTTGTGCTATAAACTTCTAAAGAATAAATTATCATTCGTGATATAAAATATTAGTTTAATGTGATGATATTTATTATATCAATATTACATTATAAATTGTGCCTTTTTTATTATAAATATTGCATGCTATTTCACTTATAATCTATGTTTTAATGAAAAGAGGTCAACTGTTTTATTTGTATGACATATTTGCTAGTTAAATTTTTTTTAAATAAATCCTAACAAAACAATTCCTATGTTTTTACATGTCTGACACATAAATTTTACTTTTTAATAAAACGTAAGTCTTTCATATCTCATAAACAATATTACTATCACTATATTTTTTTAAAGTGAACAACTCCTTTTTTTAAGAATATCTAAGGTGTTATAAATCTAAAAATTAATATTTAGCCTGCCGCCGAGCCAAAAATATTTTAAAAAATATTTCAATCATTTTCATTGGAACTTCTTAATGTTATTAAAAATATTATAAAAATATTATTGTAAACTTTTAAAGTAATATCATAAAACATACGGTGATAAATCTTCTTAATAATTTATAATATTTGATCATCAATTCAAGCCTTATATTCTTATAAAAAAATAACCACATATGAATTAGGTTACTTGAAAAAGCATTTAATATTTCAATATTTACTATTTAAGAATGGACCACAAATACAAAAAAAAGATAATTTTTAATATATATATATATATATATATATGTTTAAACGGAATAGCCAGATGCTATTATACGAGCCTCCAACCACTCCTAATGTGTTTTATAATTCGAGTATCACCCTTCTTAAAGCTCACGTCACCAGAGAGTGATTCGAATCCCTGGCCTGAGTTGTCTTACACCAAAGATGCCAACTAACAGACAGCATTTTTAATATTTTCTTAGTTGAAGGACATTAACTAGTCATATATGTGAATAAAAATCCAAAAAAATTCATATAAAATTCATGTCATCCTGTTATTTGCTCTCTTTGCTCTCTCCCTATTCTCAGCACTCTATTCGTCCCTTTGATAATTTTGAATTCAACAATATTAAAATTTACGAGTTACATATATAATGACATGGTATGCAAATCTCCCACTGTTAATACGAAGAGGACCATCTTTTTTAGCTGAATAAAATGAATCCAATGATGCGCACATCACCCCTTTTCCCGCACGAATCATGGCGTCTTTTTATCAACCCAGCTAATCCTGCACCGTTGATTCATGCGGTCCCGCCAAGCAGGGGGCAGGCAGCCCGGCGTTCCGCATAATGAATCCATGCGGACATCCATGGCCATAGGTTTCCACGCCAACTGATAGTTAGATCTTCACCCGGAAACCCATTAATATCCTAAAATTATAAGTTGGGCCCCATATTTATTTCAATTCAATCCTTTATCGTGCCTTCGATCCCCTCGGTTCTCACGGTAGAGCGGTAGGGTGAAAGATGAGGGAAGAGGTTATAAGTTCGGGAACGGTGGAGGCGGTGGCGCTTGCCAGGTCTTCATCTCCCCCGACGCCGGCCGCCAAGTATGTATCTGCTCCATCTAATCATCTCCGAAGCTTTTTTCGTTCCAATTTGTGTTTCCTACCGAGTTGCGGGGATACTAGGCCCCGCCCATGCCCTAGGATAGTTATGGGGGAGTTTATGGTATAGTTTTTCAGCTCAAGCGCGCCCGCAATTGGAAACCCTATTTTTGAGGTCAACCGTGCTGTGAGATGCTTTCGTTCTTTATCATAGGATCGATTGGCAGGCTCTGTGGCGGTAGATTTTGCTGCTTGGTAGGTTGAGGGTGGAAACTGAGCTGTTTTCCGTTTTTGAAGTATCGGTACGGGGGTGAGTGCTTTGGTGGAGTTGCATTGCCGGATTGAAAGAACCAATTGTTGTAATTTTGTGGTTGATTCCCTATTTCTTGGAATTGTGTTTAGTATTAGGGTTTCGTAGCGCATATGTCAAGATGGAGTGGAAATTATGCATCTTTCAAATAAGTTTTATTTATTTATTTTCTTCGTTTAGAAGTATTGTAGAAGTCGAGACTAAAGTGATAAATGCGATACAATCTGTTGAGCTTGTGAGACATTTTTGATGGAAAAATTCAACAAACTCTCTTGCGATAAAGTGATAAATGCGATACAATCTGCTGATTTTTCTTGTCACGCTATTTTATGGGACTGTTTTTGCCAATGGATTTCTAAGCATTCCTG
>NW_018253466.1:378514-389110 GCF_001263595.1 Phalaenopsis equestris
TCTAAGCATCCCTGCTTAGCCTGCCAATTGTGTTATCTTTCTTTCTGAATTAACATTATAGTTAGCAAGCTTCGATGCTTGATCTTTCAGGTTTATACTTCTACGGTGGTGTCAATTTTTATTTATTCATGGTCAAGGCTTGGTCATCTCCCTATAAATTGTATTTTGTTGGCTAATAGTTCATGGATTGACATGTTCTTGTGTAATGTGACTGTGAACAACATAGTTTAGGAACAGTGATTCTTGACTCCTAGTTTTTTTTTTCAGGATCAGGCAAACCTAGCATTACGATGGTATTAAATTGCTTAGCTTTATTTATATATTTATTTTCCTTAATTAGATTAATATAAAATTTATTGATGTAGGCCATCTTATGTTTAACCATTCGTAATGATTTTATATTATGAAATACGAAAAACTTGCAACAAGCGTAAAAGAATTAGCAAGTAAAAAACTTATAGTTTTGATGACCACTCCTACTTTGACAAAACCCAAAAATTGGAAAGCAATCAATTCATACGACGTAATGAATATAAATTTACAGTTGAAAAAGCCTTTTAATACTTGAAATACACGCTCGTTGAAACCCAACTTGTATCAAATTTAAGTAAAATCAGTCACATCCAAGTAAAAGTAAATAAGTCGCCAAAAATTAAGAAATCAAGGTTAATGCAGTTGCAAGGAGATAACTTCCCCCATAAATGTTCAAATCATGCACTTGGTCAAGAATTTGATTATTAGAAGTGTAAGGAATAATGCATTCAACGGGAATTGTATTTAGAACATTGGATTTTTGTAAAAGCCTTAATAAGCCCCCATTTATAATTGAAAGCTTCCTTTGGAATTCTTGGCTACTAAGCAAAGCAACGCTCAGAGTAACTTACATTGATTATAAAAAATTATAGGCTCTTAATAGTAGAGGAGGATGTGTGTCATAAATCACAATATACTTGTGATAGAAAAATCTAAAAAGATCGCTATTCAACAACACATTCCAATAAAAAAAACCACAATTTAAAAAAACACATTGGAATAGAACCTAGAGCTTAGAGGTGGTGTGGGAACAATGGCGATATTGTAGAACCTCGAAGGGAAGAGCTATTAAATATAACAAAGAATGCAAACAAAAAATTATGAAGAAGGTTTGTTGCCCCACTGACAAGAGTTATAATAGTTAATGAACCAGAAGGCCAAGAGTTGCGTGAGAGTTGCTCATAAGAGTGAGCGGAGAAGTAGGGTTTTATCAATTATGCCTAACTTGAAAAAGCTTAACTTCAATGTGAGTGTTTACATTTGTTTTTGATAGATTCATGCACAATATTTGGATTTTGCTAGAAATATCCATAAATAATCACATGAAAATACATTTCTTCTCCATGAAAATTAATTTTACTATTCATCATAAGTAGTGGACGTGATTTTATCTCCAATAATAGTTCAAAAATTATGGTTATTATGACATTCAGAGTAATATGCAAATTATCTTTTTGTTGTGAAATTAGACAAATGGTGTAAATGCGAGAAGAATCTAATGCATTGGTTGCTAGTTCATGTTATAAAATTAAGTCTAATACATTAAGAGTTGGGGCTATAGTAGAATTTTTTAGAATTTTAAATTTTTAGATATTTTCGTAGTTTGTTTTTGAGACTAATTATTACCTTATCATTTAGTTTTGAATTCAATATATCTAATTCACGTGTAGTATATCATAGCTGTTATAGTTCAAAGCAAGTTTATTGTGAATGCTTTCATGCAATTGACTGATGTATGATGAACTGTGATATCGAACTTGTAATATTATTGCTATATTTCATAACAAACACTATAAATGATTTTAAGAGGAGAAGGAGATTAATAAAATTATTATTATTATTAATTTTAATTCCATGAGATAGGAAAATACCCAACTTTATGCAGAATTGCTCACTAAAGTGATTATGATTGTCTCCCTAAGCAATAACAAAGAGATCAAGCATTATATGAAGACAATTAGAGACATTTAGTGGCTACAACATGCCTTTATGTTTGGGGGAGGAGAGAGGATTCAAATAATTATGAAGAACTCACATAAGTGTTGCGAGATGAAAATAATATTATGTGATGGAGTGATCAAAGAAAAGTGACATAAGAGGCTGTAATTGTGCTCGGGTGGAGTATTGGAGAAAGAGTGAACAAGGAAGTGGAGCTAGTGAGGTAGAACAAACTATTAAAGCAAAGATGGGAGGAAAAACCAAGATGGGTGAAAGACAGAGAGATATAAAGAGAGTTGGGACTCGTGGTCTAGATGTGTGAATTGAGGGTGAAGCAGTGGTGGGATTGTAGGATGCCATGTTGAGTGCTTCATTGAGTGAGAGCGGGTGAAGTGAGGTGATTGTATGTGATTAGGAAAGTTGCATTGAGTAATGGGTGTGTAGAAATGGATGCAGGTTTGCGGTTGAGTGACTTTGGGATTAATGAAAACTTTGTGGGCAATAACAATGTGAATTTGCATGCGCCCATGAGGCGCATTGAAAGCGAAGCACATTCAAACAAAGTTACAATTGCAGGTTATGATGGCAGTGCTAAATGTTGGTGTGCAATATTGTGATTGAACGTGATGATTTGAGAAGCAGGATGTGAATGTGTGACTGTAGTGTAGGATGTGTTGCAAGTGATTGAATGTAGTGCTGGCAGCAGTGGAAAATTTCCGATCTACAGTTCTTTTGATTAAAGAACTCGAGCTCTATTACTAATTGATGTAGATTGTTTCAACAGGAGAGTTTTTGGCTATTTGAGAGGAAGAAATTCTCTTGCTTAACTTGGAGATCAATGGGGAAGAAGTAATTAAGTTTCGTTCAATATTATAGTTTGTTTTTACAGGATCCCAATGTTTATGATAGTTTGTTTTTACAGGATCCCAATGTTTATGGTAGAAGATCCTTCAAGATAAAACCTATTATGAAACTCATTCTAAATGTCAGATTATTGGCTAAATTGCTTTTGATAATTAAAATAAAGTATATAAATAAAACAATTATAGTTTAACTAAATTACTAAGTTACAACGGATAATTTATGCTTGCCTTACATCAAGTTCAAAATAATTGAACTTAGCATATCAAAGGGACATGATAATAGGTAAAACTTGTATGGACTTTATGTTCCTGTGCATCTTTTCCCTTTTTATTGGACCATATTTTGTTGTGTCATATTGTCTGTATCTCCATAAACTTTTGTCAAAGCCATTTGTAAAAGGGTAATGACATGTTCAAATGTTCATGCTTGTAGATTATCATACATAGATCTCATAGAGAACCCTTCAATCACATAATGCTGAAAGCTTCTGCATTACAAATTAGTTTTGAGGTTTCTTTTAGGAAAAACACTCAAGTATGTTGCCCTTATGGAGATCACCTCTGCACTTCTTGATTTATCCTTATAAAATTTCTTATTTGTTGATTCCAAAAATAATTTAGAGTACAAGCAAAATAAAATCAAGCTAACTACCTGTTTTCTTTGCATATGCCCATTGTAGTAGGATTACAAAAGAATTATCATTGGGTTTTATTTTTTTATTGATTATGGAGATTCTTACTATTTTCAAAATAGGGTACCTTGGCATATATTTTTTGCATATGCATGATTCTTATTGTTTAAATGTTTGTTGCAATAAATGAGTAGTTTGTCAATTCTAGAAGAATTTAATAGATAAATGACTTTGATAGAAGGATAAAAATTTATTTTTTGTTAATGTTATTTTACTAGGTGGATATTAAAATTTATTAGTTAGTATGATTAGAAGATGGAATGATATTTAGGTGTTACTGGCTTTAAGAACTCTGGATATGTTGTAATTAGAATGTGATATAAGAAATCACTTTTAGATTTAAGTTTGGGTGGTTAAAATGGAGAAATGCTTTAGAAGTGTGGTACAATATGAGAATATTATGGTCATTTATAGTAAATTTTATAAATGTGATTTTTGGCTAGTTATATTATATGAATTTGAATTATTGGTTGTAAAAGAAATATAGCCAAGCTGAGCCTGAAAAATATTAGAATGCTAAGATGAATATGTGATAAAGTTATTAGTTTGATTCTGAATTATCTGAGTTGTTCGGGACAAAACTTAGAATGTTAAGATTAATGCTTAACCAAATTTGTATGATAAATTTGAAAATTCATTAAAAATTGTTGGTGTGGATCGTGTGGTATGCAATGAAGATAGTTGAAAATCTACTTAGTTTGTATGGACATATACATCGAAGGATAGAAAATGCATAGGCAAAGTTAGTTTAAAGTATTATTAAGGAGAATGTGTAGGATTGAGCTAACATGGATATAAGTTGTTAAAAAAAATGTGAAGATATATTTAACACCTTATGTAACACTCAAATAAAATAAATAAAATTTTATGAATCATAAAGTTGAAACCAAATCATTGTGATAAGGCTACTGATAATGACATATTAGTTTTAGAGGACTGCTTCTATCTATATGCAAGACATTTTAAGTAGCTCTTTATTGAGATTCTTGTTCTACAAACAATTGTATTAGCTAAATGGATAAAAGACCAATTGGGGCATTTTCACTAAAATGCCAAGCATTAGAATTTATCTTCAAACCATTACTTGTACAAGGAGATAAAATGAGCTAATCAAGTAAATATGAGTGCTTTTGTTAATTATATTGTTAAATGCTTACCATATTGCATGGGTGGATGTTTCTCAATAAAATTTAACTTAAAAAGAATTTAAGAATGATAGCAATAAAAAATGAGGATTTTAAAATGTAGACACATTTTGTGGCCACATTCCTATAGGTACTTGGTTGGTGATTGAAGTCTACAATACTACCTCAAACATCTAAATTGCCACCTTGAATAGTTTTACTGAACAGATCTCCTACATCATTTCTTCAAGTGTTTTTTTTTAATCCATGTAAATTAAAATTTGATTATTTTGTATTAAATATTTAGATGAGATTGGCATAACGTTAATGTTTGTAACATACATGTTCATAGACATAACCTTAGAAACTAGAAAATGTTAGCAAGTTGCATGAAAAACTCGAGAGAATAGGTTAGCTTGTTGGTATGATAGATGTTGGCTATGAATAGACTATTGTATTTGTTAGGAGTTATACTAGGAGAAATTATGAGAGAATATGTTAGCTTGTAGGAGTAATTTATTCATGTGAGAAATTACGAGGAATAAATCATTTCATTGGATTAAGGAGTTCTTTCTTTTTCTATTGTATATTTATTTCCTTAGAATATGAGTTATTTTCATTCTTATTTTAGACTTTCCTATTTTATGTGATTTCTTTTATCGCGAAATAATTAACATGATTTGATTATTGAAGATATTATGTGATATATCTTCTTTTCATGTTATTTCTTTTTTCATGTTATTTCTTTTTATTATCATTTATATTATAGGATTTATGTAAGAGTTATTTATATCTTATTTCATATCAATAAAATTATTTTGAACTCTAAACCCTAAACCCTTGAAAACTAGAAAGTCGGATGGTTGAAAATCTGATTTGATTATTGGAGTGCTGAAAATTTGATTTTTTTATCCCCATTCAAATCAGATTTTCCTAAAATAGGAAAGCCTAAAATAATCTGATTTGAATGGGCTTCCACCACATAAGCAACCACAGAAACATTTGCACTAAATAAACCGCTGCATTGATGATATAGAAAGTTGGTTTGAGGCCATCACTGGACACTCCCCTTGCTTGGTCATATATCCATCCAGTGCCCTTACTATCGCAATGGAAGCCAGAGTAGCGGCACCAAGCAAGTAACTTAGGGAATCAAGGAAGCTTGACTGCTGAAAACCAGGAAGTTGGGCTGCTGCAAGCAACAAATGCCAAAAAACTGCAGGAAGGACCTGCTTGGAAGACGGCGGGGCAGCTACACCTCCAGCGGTAAGGACCTGCAGAAAATCAGGGAAGTCAGGCTGCTAAAAATCTGAACCATAAACCCTAATTGGTTTAGTTTGGTTTGAAAAATAGTTTTGTCAATTTGATTTTTGAATTTCATAGCCAAAACCAATTGGTTTAGTTGATTTGTAATCCAAATCATCTAAATTAATCAAATGCATACCCTTACTCTTAACCACAACTTATCACTCACCTTTATCTCTCATTCTGTCCTTGCCTTTATTCTCCTTGTCGCTTTAGGTTTGATTTCTTCATGCTTTTAATGGCTTGTTCCAATCACTCAAAACTTTGATTTCTTATGTCCTTGCAGCAACACTGTTCGATCTCTTTATTGTTCGCTCTCAATAGCCGCCAACCTTATGATCTTGAGCATGATTGTATTATTGTATCGAACTCCACAATGTCCACTTCTAGAGGCTCTAAAAACTAACATCCCAACACATGACTATTTTGCATGTAGTGATTCATTTGTGTGTAAATGCTTGATAATTTTTGTTTATTTTTTGACAACTACCATTGATGGAAATAAGCATGCTCAATGAAAGGGCCATTGATCTTAGTTTAACTAAATTGAAGTGTTGTTGATCTTTGATTTGACTTTATTGCGAGGACCACCCTTCTTCGTTGATCTTTGGTTTGGTTTGAGATATTTTTTCCCGTTGTTGATCTTGGATTCAACTGTAAGGAGTGATTTTTTTTGCCAATGGCTATACCTGATCAATAGTTTGGTGATTATTCTTGAATCAGTATTAAATGATTGCTATTGTACTTATTTAGTGGTTTTAAGTATGTCAATAAATCCAATATTGCTTGCCACTCACCAAAACAATGTTGAATGTTGGTTTTGTTCTTGGAACTATTTACGAAATAGGCATGAAGAATAGAAAAAGAATAAAAAAAACACTTGGTAAAGAAAAAAAAGCAAGCACACCATTAAAGAGCAATTAATCTTTTTTAACTAAAGTGCAAACTTTGTATAAATCATCTTTGATTTATTTGAGTTTGGAAGGCTATCTCACTATTGTTGATTTTGGTTTGGCATGAGGTCTCTTGTTTCTCATTTGTTCTTTGATTTACACGTAGAGCGACTTCTTTATAACTAACATATGAGTTAGGCCAAAACATATGGTATTTTAATGCCATTATTAAGAAAATACCCATGCAATTGTTAAGAGACCTTGATTTGGGTGTCCAAAAAGTCGTTTTGTTCACCGCCGCCATGGTTCATCCCTTAGAAGACAATAAAGATGTTATTAAACATCTTTTACCCTCAAATGGCTTGACATAAATGTTGACAATCGTCTGTGAAAATCATGCAAAATTATGAAACTTGCTTCAGATTCACATCTAAGTTTGACACATATAAAAGTAAAAAAGATGAAACTTGACCAATTCAATAAATATTGACAAATGCATTAGGTGCAATAAATGTTTGTATGACACAATGACTTACTATTCAAAGCTTTATTTACTAAAAAAAATGATATAAAGCTGGTTAGGGCATGGAGTTGATCAATATAGGAATTAAGTCTAAATTTGGGCTACTATATCTATAATGTTAGGCTATATGGACCACTTTACGACGTAAGGTTAGATGTTCTATTTATAGGCATTTTAATAGATGGTAGCCCCAACTCAAACTAAACTTTTGTCGCCTATTTATAATCCCATCTATTAAGACCATACTAATCTTTAATCAGACCCTACATATTAAAGTGGTCCATTAGCATATATGTTTCAGACCCTAAATAAAACTCCCGAGCTCTTATTAGCATTATTCAACGCCTTTGAATTTCATATGACTACTATTTGAATTATTTAATGAAATTGACACATGAAGCCTTGTGCAAGTAAATAAGTTAACATTAACTTCGGAATTATATGTTTGACAACCACTTTCATCATGGTCTAAATGGTGATAACCCATGATTGTTAATTAGGCCTTTGGATTTTACTACTTATATATAACTCTTTTACGTAACATATTGGGTCTATTGATATTCTCAAGATGAAGAAGCACACGATTTTGTGTAGGTCTCCCATCCCTTATTCAATATCTATTCAAATTCTGTTCAAATTATTTTAGATCAAGCAATTTTAGTAATCAAGAATATTCTCTCTTGAGCAAGAGGGATAAGTAATTATAGGATTTTGCATTTTTGCGAATTCTCAAGTCTAGATTTAAGTAAATCTTAACTATGTCATCATAAGAAATTTGGCTAAATTAAGTCAAATCTGTCCCAAAAAAAAGTTGCTTTTGTGTTGTCTTGTATACTTGAGTAGGCTTGGGGGAGGTTTACATTTCAGCGATCGTGGATACATTCCATGCCATGTGAAGTCATTAGCGATGATTGGCTTATAAACTCTAATTTTTTTTTCTTGGTTGTATTTTTATTAGAGGCCCCATGGGGTTTAGGTTGTTGGTAATAAAGGTGCAAGATCACCTTAGTTTAAAATTGAGGATTTAACAATGAGGTTAATCCTTTAGAATGAATTTATTCTTCTATTCTTAATTTGTCATTTATGAATTATAGAGTTGAAGTTGCACTACGGTTTTTACCCCTTCCTCGATTCGTGTTTTCAGTAGTGTCTAGTGTTAAAAGATAGTTAATGTGAAAAAATATGTTTTTTTTTTAAATTTTTTAACGATTTGAGAGGTCTGATGGAGAAGTATTGAGAGTAGTGAGGATCTACAGATGATTTTGAGTGATTTAGAAAAGTTTATGATAAAGTTCCAAGAGAAGTTCTTTAGAGAGTCCTAGAAAAGAAAGGTGCTGATATGACTTATATTCAAGTCATTAAAGATATGTTTACTAGAGCTGTTACTTATGTTCAAATATAAGGAGGATTGACCAAGTATTTTTCTATCTCAGTTGGATTACACCAGGGATAAACTTTAAGCCCATATCCTTTAGCTTTAGTTATGGATGCTCTTACTGGACATTTATAGGTGGATGCACCTTAGTTTATGCTTTTCGCTGATGATAGCTTTCTTGTGGATAAGAATAAATAAGTAAAATTATATGGATTATGGAGGTCTACATTGGAGTCTAAAGGCTTTCATTTGAATAGACCTAAAATTGATTACATGGAATGTAATTTTAGTAGTATTAACTCTACTGACAGAGCTGTAACTATGGGTGATCAAATCATTAAAAGGTGTGAACGTTTTAGATATCTCAGGTCTATTGTTCAAATTCGGTCTATTGTTCAAAGTGATGGTGATATAGATAGGGATGTTATAATTAATAGAATTTAAGTTGGTTGGTTGTAGTGGAGGAATGCATCATGCCTATTTTGTGATAGAAATGTACCACTTAGAGTTAAAGAAAAATTTTATAAGATGGTGGTGAGACTAGCAATATTTTATGATGCAGAATGTTGACATTTAAAAGAGAAGCATAAAACTAAGGGTATGTTTGGGGCAGCTGTTGATTATTTATTATCTGCTGATAAGCAGATTATTCTGATAATCTGCAGATTATCAGAATAAGCTGGTTTGCTGTTTGAGGCAGCTTATTCAGGCAGCTTATTCAGAACAATGAGGCAGCTTATTCAGAACAACTTACTGAGAGATGTTGAATAAATGACTATTCTGCCCCTGTTTGGTTAAGCAGTTTCACAACAGATTATTTATGGAAAATAATAGATAAAATAGATATCTCAAAATATTACAGTTCAAGTACAAAAATTAAAATACATTGCTCATCACTTCGTGAGTATCAAAACAAATAAAATAAGAAGAAATACAATTATAATTCAAGTAAAAATATTAAAACGTTCAATTTAAAACACTTGACGTTATCTGTCCTCTTCGGAAACCATCGTAACACGATCACTGTCGGCATGTGAGTATGTCGGAATGTCGGTCCAACGGAAGAAACTGCATCTTGCTGAAACACCCCTATGACAACCGTAAAACTGTCTCCCATTGCTAAGCAGCTGGCGTGATGTGAGTAAGGGAGCCGGTAGTCTGCAGTAACATAACACAACTCGGGTGGTCCCTGAAATTCTCGAGCTCATACTGTTAGTGAAATAAAACAATCAAAAGATATAATCTGTCAGACCATAAAATTAAATTAAGCTTTATATATAAAAATAAAGGAAAATCCATACAAAAACTAAACAAAAATTAAACAAAACAAAATAAAACTAAAACTAAGCAAAACAAAATAAATAATTTAAAACAAAATACAAATCCATACTATAACGAATTACATCCCAAATAAAGATGCGAAATTCTTAATAAAACCTTAAAATTCAAATCCATACTACATTGAAATACATCCAAAAGAACATGTAATAAATAAAAAAGCGTGGCTGAATCAACATCCAGATATAGCAACTGCGATAGACTCCCTCAAAGTAGCCATCTCGGTTGCACCCTCACCGTCCTGAGTTTCAATTTCAATCGACTCGATCTCATCCTCAGGTAATGATTGAACAACGAGAGATCCTGAAGGTTCTGGAGAGTCAATAATTTGATCTTCATCAGCATATCAGATCGAGAGGGATGTTGTTGGATGAAATTGTGAAGTGCTATAGTAGCCACCACAATATGCACTTGTTTGGGAAATGGATACGAGGACATATCACGTAGGATAACCCATTTCTTCTTCCACACCCCAAAAGTTCTTTCAATAACCCCGCGTAAAAAAGAGCGTC
>NW_018253466.1:389120-440168 GCF_001263595.1 Phalaenopsis equestris
TTTGTTAAACATTTATTTTATGTCACGAATCGTGTCACTCGCTCGCTCAAAATCAAGAATATAGTATCTGGTGTCTGGATAGGACTTGAGGTAACTCCTTAACATTGGATATACAACATTTACCAAATAATACTTCCCTGTTATGAAAGACAATATTAATTAAAAATAATAAATGTAATTAATGAGAGGTTTAAGTCAGATGAACAAACCTGGAGGTGGGTGAGAGAAACACTTAACAAAATAAGTTTGTATTTATTACCTCCAATCTTTCAACTCACCATTTATCTGGAGCATCGATAGTTCGTTTAACGGGATCTCAACCCAATCCGGTAGGTCCATGTTTAAGCTCCTTCTATATTTTCCATTCCTTCTTTGATTGGTCTCATTTGTTTTTGAGTTTAAGCCTGTCGTAATATCTTTCAGTCAATTCTTTGATCCTCTTAGCAATATTTTGCCAACCTTATTAAAATACGTGCTTGGCCTGTTCCTTAGTTCAATTTCTTTAATACATAGATTACAGAAAATATTTGTTATTTCGTTATCTCACATTGCGAACAGAACCTCTTCAGTCGCCTTAGACATTTTAAAAATATAGGGAACAAAAGAAAATAAGTATTTTCTAAATGTGTAAAAAAAAGCCCAAACTCATCCAGATCAATTCCACAACTTATAAAGTAATCCTATGCAATTTCAAGAAACGACAAATTATAAATAAACACCGACAACCAACATAATTTTCTCAACATTGCAATTTACAAATAAAAAAAAAATAAACGAGAGGTTTATGTGGTTCGGCCAATGAACTACATCCACGGAAGGCAAGCTACGAAAGTTTTATTAAGCAAATCTGTAAGATTACATAGCTACATACAACATGCTCTCAACTAAACAAGCTCCATACATAGCACTAAAAATTCCTCCATACTCTCACTAATAACAGGAACCGAAAACAGATTCATCTGGTACTCAAACTTGCAACAATCACAACTGCAGAATATCGAATGCAACCCGACAAACAAATAAACTCCAACATCTCTGTTTAGCTAAACTGCAAACTGCAATTTCTTCAATAATCAAGCTGTGCTTTATAAGTACTAACAAAAACATAACTTAAAAAATATGCCTTTCAGATGATTGAAGCAAATAAACCCCAACATCTGTTCCAGATGATTGAAGAAAACACAAGCCTACAACAAGAGAAATGAAAAAGCCTCCATATATGAGCTCTTTTATAGATGTTTTTCATCCTTGAAATGATCAAGGAACATAGCTGGCAAATATAAACTCCAACAACACTTTTGTATAGCTGTTTTTCTCGAATCAGTTAAAGGAACATGTCTGGCTTATATGCAATTCAAAGACTTGTGCTATTATATGCAACAATGCCAAAGTAACATTAACAAATTTCACCGCATTCTAACAATGCCAAACTTTCAGATGCTCTCAATCCGCAACAAACAAGTACTTAGTGAGTTCCTTAAACAGACAAAATGAGGATGACAATAACTACTACATCCCATAGAAAGGATGTCAACCCTCATTACATACCTAACGTCTAATTTTTTTTTTTAAAACCCCATTATACCAAACAAATCTTTCATATGACAACAGAGGCAACGATTACAGGGAGCCTGCAAAATTTCAGACGAAGGATCCCAGTAATACGAAGGATAAAAAATTTCAGACGAACGATCACGGGGAGCCTGCCCAACTACATCCCATAAATCATTTGATCCCAACAAACAACAATAACTACTACATCCCATAAATCATTTGATCCCAGTAATATGAAGGATCCCAGTAACACAAAGGATAAAAAAATTCTGCCCAGTAATAGTATTGCCCAACACATCCCGGTAATAGCGTTGCCCAACGCATCCCAGTAATAACATTTCCCAACTCACCATAATTCATGCAATCCCAGACAACGACACAAATAACATTTCTCTACAGGGAAGAGGAGATACCTACGCAAAATTCAAACAACTTTCGATCCACCAATCTAATGCAGACGGGAAATGGGAGAGCAGAGGGGTGCATGGGATTGAAGGGTTCGGACACAGACGGGATCGAGGAGCAGAGACGAGATCAGGGGACTCTAATCGCAGATCTAGGGCAACGACGGTGAGACGGGATCAAAGGGGGCGAGACGGGATCAAAGGGCTGCCGAGGAATAATCTATCCCTAAACGCGGAACACAAGGTAATAGGACCGGCGAATGATTCCGTGAAAAATAACATAAACCCTTACGCGCGTATTTTTACCGCAGGCGCGAACGCGTTTTTCAAACACCACCCCGGCGTTCCGAAAACGCCGAAAGTATGTTTAAGCTGCGCCAAACGGACCCTAAGTTAAGTTTTGCTGAAATGAGAATGATTAGGTGGATGAGTGGCTTAACACTTAGAGACAAAATGTGAAACAAATCTATCCCTTAAAGGGTTGGTGTAGCTCTAATGGTAGACAATATTAAAGAAAGTCATCTTAGATGATTTGGTCACATAAAACATCGGTCATCTAATGATCCGGTTAGGAGAGTAAATGTTTTAAATTCGACTTATGTTAAAAAAGTAGACTTGGGCCTCAAAAGACTGGGCATATTGTATGAAAAAATTATCTTAATTTTTTAGAATTAAATGAAAATATGACAATCAGAAGAGCACAATGGATAAAAAAGGATTTATGTAGCTAATCCCACTTAGTGGGATAAAGGCTTGTTGTTGTAATGTCTTAGTTAACTTTTGAACGCTAATGAACCTTCTTAACCAAAGCAATTGCTAAATGTTATAATCCTCCATAATTTTTTGTTAAAATTTGTTTTTTTTTAAAATTTTTAAGAATGCTTTTTGATTGTTCCTGTGTTTATGATGCACAATCAGCCTACACTCTATGTATTGCAGCTTTATAAACAAGCATAATTGGTTTAGCACTTGTGGTATCATGTTTATATACACCAATACTGACGCGGCTTAATGTCAGTTCTGCTGCTGCATCTTCTCATGTTGCACCCATAAATACTGGAAGCACAGATTGGTTAGGTAGTAGTGTACAAGGCTCCAAAGGAGGTTCACTGTCATCGGCTGCTGCACACGTCCCTTGGACTTCCTTGAGCAACAATTTTGGTAATTCTGCACCTGGATCTCCTGAAATATTATGTAGACCATGGGAAAGGGGGGATTTACTACGAAGGCTTGCTACATTTGAGCCTTCAAATTGGTTTGCAAAACCCAAGGTTTGCATCGAACTTTTTTCTATTTAACATGCAATTGTGTACATAAGTCACAATGTATTTGGTTTATGTTATCATGTAAATAAATTTGTAAAAAGCTTATGAAATTTTTTTTGTAAAAAGCGTAATTCAGATTTTTGTTTTTTGCTTTATGTTGTTTTTCTTGTTTAATCATTCTACTACATCTGAAGGATTGAGTTTGTACTTTCATGGCCTCGAATTATTTTGGCTTTTTTTTTTGTTAGAAGTAAAGTGAAGGAAATGAAATGAATTCCTTATAATTTTGGAGTTGAGAATGAATCTGTAGCCATTAGTTTGAGCTTTTCGTATTTTATTTTTCATTACGCTTTCATAGCCTTAATTGTTAATTCAAAGATGAGCTTGACTTACTATAAACTTTTCACGCTAAGATGTGCAACCTAAGTATTTTTGTTTTCCGTTTTGCTTTCCTAATGCTATTTTGTCATAGGATGCTGCTGCTAGGTCAAACTCTAAGATTCTGTTACAAACAGAGAAGAACTCCACCCTCCATCCATCCAGTTGATAGGCTTGCCCAATTGCGCTAAACGCTCTACCAAGCTGGTCTTCAGTTTTGTCATTTGATTGATTATGCTATGATTCAAGAACAGTAGTATTATTGAGAGCGCTGTTTTAAGGAGTAATGCTATTAAATTTCCCTTGGATGCACTAACTTCCTCCAGCTTTCAGGTTCAATTAGTTGCCTAGTTACCAACTTAAATAACATATCCTAGCAAATTCTGACTTTGTTTCCTTTCAGCTCTATAAATTTTCAAAACTTATAGTGGACGTAAGCTATGTTTTTTTTTTAACATAACATATCTATGCTCTTGTATAGATGCTTGAAAGCATAATGGGCTTTTGCATTTTATATAATTTTTGGATTATTGCCTAACAAAATACCTGCTACAAGTCTTACATTTGGGTTCATATGTAGTGTATATCTGGAGGTGATCTAGGCAAGCCACCCCAGATCTGATTGATATAATGCATTTGCATTAATTTGTACCAAAATTTCACTTTATGTTGTCCGCTTGCATCTCTGTGAACGATCAAGCAGTTATGCTATGCAAATCAACCCAAGGAATCAGGGTGATGTCAGGGTAGATTGTGGGGAGATTAGATGATATTTAAGTCATGATTGATATAAAATCGGTCAAATTCTGGTTCGCCTGACAATCTTGTAAGCACCCAAAAATGTTGATTGGTTTGCATTATAATTTGGCTTGATCCATACTCTCGAGTCCTCTCACATTTCAACTCGGTTGTGCCACCCCAGGAAGAAATTAGCCCATCAACTTGAAATTGTCTCATTGATAGTGCATCCATTACCAATACGGGCTGTAGAAGTTGTGTTTGGTTTCCATGCTTACTCGAGGCATTTATTTTTGGTTTATAACAACTCAACTTGAACCCAGGGAACAAACTTCAGTTGGCTCCTGCATATCAACAAATATAACTGACATAATGCAACAGTTCATGAATATAATTTATGCACATTACAACAATTATGAATATAGTCCTATGATCACTTTTTTGATTAAATTATGTCCATGGTTATTATCTTTTGGTGCTGCGGGCTCCGAAAATTCACGACCGGTCCCCATGATAACTCTGCATTTATTTTTATTTTGGAGAGAGCTTTGGAGGTTCGAATTTTCAGAAGGCAAATTGGATTGTAGAAAAGATATTACCCAGAGATTTCACCCTCATTTAGCGAAGATTTTTTGATATGGGGTTCGAGGTTTCCTGTAGGCACATGTCCCAATGGTTAATTACCTCTCCCGTTGTCGGGAGAGCACTTTTGATAAAGGCTTGTCACTAATAATTGAAAATATATAATATAATAACATAAGTATTAGGATTTAAATTGTAGAATTAACCACTCTAAGCTTGAAGCGAATGGTGTGGGAATTGAGACGAAACCCGATCAAGATTTCATGGTTCCGTCATCTTTGGTCGTTGTAGTCTCTGATCTACTTAGTCACAGGAGGTGGTCGACCCAAATTGACAGAATGATTCTTATCAGCAGTCATGAGTTGCGTCGTCCAAGAAATCATTGTAGATCTGGGTTGAATGTTTGTTTAAGTAGACAAATTCAAGTTAATCATGACTAATGAAAGACTTTGTGTCAATCAATTGTACTCTTATGATTCACAACTTGAAGGGAAAAACTGTTGGGAACAGACGGGCTACGATCGTGACCATAATATAAGTGTCATTTGGTGACAACCACTCGGTTAGACAACTCTTCGTAACTACTATTTTGTGGTGTCATTTGGTGGTAAAACTACGCGGGCAAAGTACTCAGACCACCTCCTTACTGCATGCAATTACTTTGATTGTGAATATATCAATACATTTGATATGACATTCACTCTTTGTGAGCTGAAGTCAATTAGAAAGTTGTCACTCTCGACAAAACTGTTGTGGAGAGTTGATGAAATTTGCTTTTAACTTTTCGTGATTGAATTTTGACTTTATTTTTAATTAATAATTGGAAAATTTTGATTTAAGATATTGACCCTTCAAGTTGAAATCTTCATTCAAAAAATCCATCATCTCGGATTTGAACACTTAAAGCTTTTATATTTAAAGGGGGAAATTTAGTTTTGTCAATTTAAGCTTTTCAAAGCATAAGTCCTGTCGACTCCTGTCCTTATACGTAAGAGGATCAAGATTAGGTGATTTGGACTTATAAATTCCTATTTTAGGATTTGGACATTTATTAGGGTTTACTAGATTTGTCAACTTCAGTTCTTGTGAGGACGAGGATTAGACTAATGGGGTGAGATTTATAATCATTTCCTATAGTCAAGACAATCTGATTAGTCCGTGCAACATTCTCGAATCTCATATTTGAACATTTTATACGTGGTTGGAGCACATGCTGGATTTTATATTTATGTATTTGAGCTAATTTAGCTGGAGCATTTAGTGCCTTAATGTATTTTAAGCTTTATAAAATACTATCTTCTATTCGCTAGCAAACACGTTGCAAATCTGGTGACGAAATAAAAAAAATTGATTGTTTGTTTTAGCATTTAAAAATAGCATTTATGTCTAAAATTTATCCTAATTAATGATATTTAATATTTAAGTTAAGCCTAGCCCCCAATTTGTAGAATTTGATATTTAATTTAAGTTCAGCCTTCCAATTTAGGACATTTCATATTTAATTTAATTTGATAGCCCCCTAAGCTTTGATCCAATCAAACTTATCCCCAATTTATGTTTTCAAATAGACCACACAAAGATTCATTTACATCAATATGTATATTTTATTTAATCATCTTCAAATTTGAACGAATTTGAAGCTAAGGAGAAGTCTATATATATTAATTGACGAGTCATTCAATTTTCCATTATTCTTATGCAAGTCTCAAGTGCATTTAATGTATCCCCTTGAAATGACTTCAACTATAGTTTAAGTATTATTTTGTATTTTGTAATATACTTTTTCTTTAAATTTTATGACACGTTTAAAGTCCAAAGAGTTCATATTTTATATTATTTACGAGTCCAATATTATCATAATTTTTGGCAGCCTCACGGCATCAATCGCCTATTTGGGGGCACGGGAGAATACTAACCTTCCCAACAATTATAAAAAATGAGCTGGTCAGTCTCGTGAGACACTGCGGCCGGGGAGCAAAGGTATAAATTTAACTCATGATCTTAAAAGACGCAACAGGGCATCAATGTACCTGCATAAAAAAATATTTTCCTTGTGGTACTTTGCTTTCCCCGAACGGTACTCACTTTCCCACGAACGGGTACTCACTTTCCCACGAACGGATGTTTAAAAGCCCAAAATTTAAAAAGTCTTCCAAATGAGTTCGTGTCTTTCCCCGAACGATACTTAATTTCTCCACAAACGGGTACTCGTGCTTCTTCGAGCGGATATTTCAAAAATGTCCCCACATTGTCCCAAAATATACCTTTTGAGCTCTGACCTCGATGATGGTGACGATGATCTTAAGTGGCAAGTGGTTTGACAGCCAAGCATTTTTCCTTCTCTCTATAAACCTATTTACTTTTAGACTAAGATCTGTAGGCCTGTCTAAATCAAATCTTTCAGGTACGGAGACTTTTGCTCCTTCCCAGATCATATCTCCAGTTTGATGAGTAAATGCACAAGTCTTTGATGGATTGTGTACATTGTGCTCCCATACTCAACGAACACAACACTGATGACAATGGATTTGTCTCCCACAGCAAACTTGTTAGTCTTTGCTGCAGAGCTTTCCGGAGCTATGACGTCAATGTAAGTAGATCCATCCCTTCCCTTCATAAACCTCAACCCATAAGGCTTCTCAATCTCAACCTCGTATTTCTCATATTTCTCTTCTTCCCTCCTCACGCCTCTCCGACTTTGATGGTTCAAATTATGTCGCTGGTCAAGAAACTCTAAGCACAAAAGCAACACAATTAATTGAATGTTATTTTCCCATGGCCATGGCTTTGGGATCGAAAAGGGCTGAGAACTAGGCATGGAATAAAAATGGGTCTTTATATCCTGCGCTTCGATCTTGGAAGAGGAGACAAACTGAGAAGATATTTCGTGAATGTGCCAAGCAAAACGGCAAGAAGAATATATAGAATGAAAAATTTCTGCTTTGGTTTTGGCTCCGGCTCAACTCAGGCAAACACGAGTGAAGACTTCGATACAGGGAGAAGAAGGTGAAGACTTAAGTGTCGAGCTATCCCGTCGTTGTCTTTCCCGGGCACAGGAGAAAGACGAAGTTCTTTGTTCCCCACGATCTTGTCGTTGCTTCTTCGGCTAGCCCTGCTCGCGATTGTTTCAAGGAATGAAGGTCTCTGTATGCTGCGATTCAACGGTTGTTTTCCTGGTTTCTCTAATTGAGATGAGAAATAGGGGAAAGGGAGGAGGGTGATTAGTGAAGCTGGACTTCCAGAACTGCCTCAAGGAGTTACCTCGTGGGGAACGAAAACTAGGAATTCCATATTAATCATTGGGAAAAGCTATGGTGCGGGATTAGTTAGGGTTATAATTTAAGTAATTTTTTTCTCTTTTTTATTTTATTTTAACCCTCAACAGGTGCAAAATGAAATTCTGTTGCTGTTGAAAAGGCCCGAAGTATTCCTAATCAAATTGACTCCCAGAATCTTCAATTGGCACCTGTAAATATGCACAAATATTGCCGGCATAAAACAAATATGCTTATTATATGAAGATATTATTACTGACTAGGCTTTAGTTAAACTTATTTCTGTTATATTTGTCTTGAGCGCAAGATGAAGTTTTTTTTTTGTGGGTTGGAAATACTTCGAAGTAATGTCCGTAGCTGAGAATCAAGCCAGAAAACTGACAATTCCTTGAAATTAATCTTGTTTCTGTTTTTGTTATAGATGAGCGTCTAATTAAAATTTATTTTGTCTGTCAGCTAACCAAATGCTCAAGTTCTTTTGTGTTTGTGTTGCTTGGTTTATTGTTTGATTTATAGGTTTCTGTAGCTTTCATAATGGTGAACTGGATCACTTCGAAGCAGGATTTCTTCTATTGCGAATTTGTTTATCTGCTTATGCAGTTATTCTTCTGCCAGTGGTTTCTATACTGTTATTGCAATTTTTAATTAAATTTAATAGCACGACGTCCAGTAACTACTATGTATCTGGAGTGTTGATAAAGAGAATGCACATGAACGGAGGTGTTTTCTTATACAAAATGATTGATATTTTCCAGTTTTATGTTTATTCCATTTCTTGCTTTACGTACTCCAGGGGTTGCCTTTATGTTAATTCTCTTATAGTTAAAAGACAAATCCTATTTCTAACTACGACTTTGAATTCTCAACTATCCTTTACTGATGAGTGGGAACCGTTTTTCTTTCAGCTTCTTTTCATTACATGTTTTTCTGTTTATTTGTATCACATATGATACACAAACTACCAATAATGATATAAGAGTTTATGATGAATATCTAATTCTTCATTTACATGTCACACAAAATGACACGGTAGTTTTCCCCAAAAAATTGGCGCGTGGAATTTTTACCCCTGCTCTCATTCGGCGGGAATTTTGCCCCCTTTCTGTTTTTATTTTCCGCCCATCCCTCTTCTATTTATATGTGATTTTATGCTTTAGGGTTTAGCTTATGTTATTTTCTGATTTTAGTTTGTAAGGACACTGCTGACATTCTGTTTTCCCGTCGAGGGCTGTATCCGACGGTTAGGTTGGTGCTCCGACTGTTTCCCTCTCCCGAGGTGGTGAATGTATATTCCTTCCTTTGCTGGCATCCTCCCTCCACGACTCATTGCCTTCTTCCTACACAGCACTTGCTGTGGCCATTGCTCCCCTGCATCATTTCCAACCTGCCCGTACTACTCCTTATTTCCCGACCATCCCTCCTCTATTTATCTGTGTTTTTATGCTTTAAGGTTTAGCTTATGTTATTTTCTGATTTTAGTTTGTGAGGACACCACCGGTGTCCTGTTTTCCTCTCGAGGGCTGTATCCGACAGTTTGGGTGGTGTTTTGACCGTATCCCTCTCCCAAGGTGGTGAATGTATCTTCCTTCCATTGCTCGCATCCTCCCTCCACAGCTCGTTGCCTTCTTTCTACGCAACACTTGCTGCGGCCACTGCTCCCCTACATCCCTTCTAGCCTGCTCGTACTACTCCCTATTCCCGCCTATCCCACAACTGTTGTTCTTCCTATGTCCGCTTAAGTGGTTGGAGTCCCCTCTCCTATGACCTTGTTGCAATCCCTCTCTCGTAACCTTGATGCCGTTCCTCCTTTCCCATAACATTGTCGTGCTTTCCTCCTTTCTTGAAACCTGTCTGTCCTCTTCCATAGCCTTCTCGTATTTTCCATCCTCTCCGTGATCATCTTGCTACAACTGCCATCCTAGTTGCACAGACCCCTCCTCATAGGCCTTGCTTCTCTATCCTTCACAACACCCTTGCCTATTAACCTTCCTGCCAAAACCATCAATTAGCCAACATCACAATCAATTCACCCTCCCTGCTGTCCAGCCTCAGCACCACCTCCGCATCCCATGCCCTAGTTGTGTTATTGTTGTTATTTTCCTATTTCAAGTGTCGTGTCTGTAACTTTTTTTTTTAATTCCAGAAATAATATTTCTTTTTTTATTTTTTTTCATTTGATTTGGGTTAAATCCGGTATCATTTTGTATCAGCGCTAGCTCGACCCTAGTCATATCCTAGGATTTCCTAGCATCCCCTCGTACCCAAGCCACCCCTATCAAAATTTTTTCCTTCCGATTTCCAATTTCCGATTTCCAAATCTCCAACAAGAATTTAACCTTACCCTAATTAACTCCTTGCTGATTTTCAAAATCAGAAATACGAAATTAAGTTTTCACACCGTTAATGAGTCTTCTAGACCCTCTTTCACGTCCCAATCTTAAACCCTAGCCATGCACCACCAGCAAGATATATGCCCGAGCCTTCCTAAGAGGAGATACAAAGAGAGATTCAGGGACTTCAACAGTGGATTATGGGCATGAAAGATGATATCCTATAGGAGGCTTCCCTCGACTGTGATCCGAAAGGTCGAAGGGGGAACAAGAAGATATGAAGATGAAGCGGGAAACCCAACGACAGTTACTCTCAGCTTACTACCATAGAAAGTTGTAGACTCTAGCTTCTGAAGTGGAGAGACCTTAGCATTAAGCGACCCCCCTGATTACTATCCAACGAAATCAATCTGCAAGTCTGTCAAAACCAGAAAGATCGAAGGGGGAACAAGAAGATATGAAGATGAAGCGGGAAATACTACGCCAGTTGCTCTCAACTTACTACCTTAAAAAGTTGTAGACTCTAGCTTCCGAAGTGGAGAGATCGTAGCATCAAGCAACCCCCCTGATTGCTATCCAACGAAAACAATTTGCAAGTTTGTCAAAACCATAAAATCTTGAAAGGGCCACGAATTTGGATATGGTGAAGCAGAATGCAGAACTGTAGGAGTGATCTACTTCACCGAGCAGGGTGTCATCGAAAAGTTGGGTAAAGATACTGCAGTCACTTAAGATGGTGATGACATAAATGAGGAGAACCCGCTTCCAATTGAGAAGGACAAGATACACTTAGTCCTAGCTGAGCTCGTGGAAGAGACTCCAACCGAATTCATTGTAAGTGGATTCAATTACGAGTTTGAGGAGTCGAAATCAGACATAGGGCCCCCACATACAAGAGCAAGACATGTACTTTAGATCTATGTACGCCTTTTCTAAGTTGTCCCTACTGTGTGAGGTCCAAAATGTCCAAAAAGGAGTCATTATGTCCCATGCCTACAGTTAGTACAGATTTTAGAGTTAGCTCATGTGGGCACCCATCAACAGATTTCCAGACTGGTGGGTTGAACCTCAGAAATGTGCACTAGGAGCCTAAGGGGAATGAAAATTCTTCAATGGAACCCGGGTCTTGTCATTGAAGAAGATGTCTCTCCTACGTGGTCGCTAGTGAGAGTGGCACAACCCGCCACAGATATCATCACAAAATTGAGTTCTCCTCACATACTTGTTACTCAACCACCGCATGTTGGGCATGAGAAGTGGAAGGATGAGATTTTACCACCTCTATATGCAGCTCCCGCTCAAGATCAACCTGTCAGGATGACTACCTATTCTACTAGAAGGTGTTGTGGAATGACAATACTGGCATGATCAGCCTACCAGAAGGCTTGACGCTGTACCATGAGGATTCAGGAGCTTTGAAGAATGAGGTCGAAGCTCCCACAACCCCGGAAGAATGACATAGGGGGTTTTCCTCCAAAGGCTTAACCTAGTTGGCCTGAACCGGTTCAGTTGAGAGAGAGGACTGAACCAGCCCCCCTCTTCTATTTATATTTGTTTTTATGCCATAGAGTTTGTGAGGACAGCTGCCGACGTCCTGTTTTCCCTTCGACGTTTGTATCCCGCTGTTAGGATGGTGCTCCGGCTGTATCACTCTCCCAAGTTGATGAATGTATCTTCCTTTCTTTGCTTGCATACTCTCTCTCCGGCTCACTGTCTTCTTCCTGCGCAGCACTTGCTGTGACCGCTGCTCCCCTGCATCCCTTCCCGCCAGCCCATGCCACTCCCTATTCCCGTTTATCTCACAACTGTTGTTCCTTCCTTTGCCCGCTTAATTGCTGCAGCCCCCTCTCCCATGACCTGGCCGCAGGCCCTCTCCCATAATCTTGATGCCATTCCTCCCCTTCTCCCGTAACCTAGCTGCCCTCTCCCGTAACCTTCCCGTGGTTTCCATCCTCTCCCGTGATCACCTTGCAACTTTCTTCCTAACTGCATAGGCCAACCCCAAACCCCACAAAACCCTTCCCATCCTCTCCCGTGATCACCTTGCTACAACTTTCTTCCTAACTGCATAGGCCAACCCTACACCCCACAAAACCCCCACCCCCCCTCTTACCCTTCCTGCCACCCTTTACTGTCACCCCTTCCCACCACAACCATCAATTAGCCAGCATCACAATCAATCCACCCTCTCTGTTGTCCATCCTCGGTGCCACCTCCGCCACCCATGCCTAGTTGTGTTCATGCTGTTATTTTCCTTTTTCAAGTGTCGTGTCTGTAACAAATTTTTTTTTTATTTCAACAATAATATTTTTATTTTTCGTTTAGTTTGGGTTAAATACAGTATCACGGGATGCAAGATTTATTTTCAGACACTAGCTTCTCTACTATATCTTTTTTTTTTCCCCTATGTAATGCATTTAATCACCATATCTTATCTCTTGTGCTAAAACATGTGCATATTTTATTCATTCTTTTGATTGTAACTATTATAACACAACCTGCAGGGCGCAAGTTCTCTTTCCTGTGCTCGAAGGGGTTGGGTTAACGTTGGCCATGGCAAAATCGAATGTGAAGTATGTGGCTCATGCCTGACATTCACAAAATCAGCCTCGCAGACACATGATGGAGGTTATAATCTTGATTTTGCTTCTTTTTTTTGTTTAGCAGTTTATTATTTCTTCTTTTTAGTGATATATATTGATAGATAGATATGTTAAGATTATAGGAAATGGTAATGCATTTAAAAGTGGCTTGAATTTGTAATGACATGAAATGAAGATTTGGAGAGCCATGCTTGACTAGCTGGAGAATGGTTAGTTTTTCCATGCAAAAGAAATTGATTTAGTTTTCAATTCTTATACTTCTTTTTTTTCAGAGTCGGCTAAGCAAAGCTCACTTTATCAAATTCTACAAATTATGTTGGCCATATATTTTGATAGCCATACATTACTCATCAGACATATAAATGGGCTTGCACACATAGTCAACTGACCCTAATTTTTCAATGCTGATGCCGAAATATGTATTCAGGCACAGAAAAGTAACGAATAGGAGGGAGTTGTTTTAATTGAAATTTGTATGGTATGTAGAAGTTTTAAGTGCTTAGCTCTTTAGATCGTCTTTGTTGCTTAACCTTTCTAAATAATTAAATAAATTTTTATTAATTTTAAGGCTCCATATTGTAAAACTTTACTCGTTTCACCAAAGCAATTATTTTGTTCTTCTTTGAACCAATGTTCCTTTTATTGCAAATCATAGTCATTTTTAAAGATTTATTATGATGCAATATAATTATTAAACAACTGTTTTAAATTTTAGCATATTATGAATATGTTTTTTATCTACTATAAATAACATCGTTCTCTTTCATTTCCAATCGTAGTTTGTTGTAGGGAAGTATTCAAGTTTCTAGTCTATTACTGGAGTGCTAGCACTGTATTAGAGATTATTATATAATGAATTCAGATTTGAAATTTTTTGTAGCCTCTCCTTTGAGAATCTTCCTCTTCAGATTTTTACTTGTTTCTTTCTTTCTAAACTTTTCCTCTGTCCTATTGGGGCACTGTTCTCTATTTTATTTGTCCATTTCTTCTCTTTATCTCATTAGTTCTCTTATATTGGCAAACAAGTTAGTCTATGAAACTAATATTAGGATATGAACTTCAAATATAGGTACTCTTACTAGTAAATTAATGAAATTCGTAAATATTATAGTTTATAGGAAGATAAATATCTTATGCATTCAAGAAGTTAAATGGATTGGATAAAATGCTAAGGAGATTGATTCCTTAGGTTTTAAACTTAGTATTCAGACATAAGTCATATTAGAACTGATATTCATATTAGAACTGATATAGATGTAATTATTGATAAGAGTTTGAAAGATAATGTTGTAAAAATTAATAGTATTTGAGATAGAATTGTAGCTCTAAAGCCTATCGTTGATACAAAGATTTTTAATGTTATAAGTTCTTGTGTTTCCCAAGTAGGTTTTGATATATATTCGAAGAAAAGTTTTGGAATGATTTAGAAAAAATAATACAAAGGATATCTTTTGAAGAAAATTTTTATTAGAGGGCATTTAAATGGACATGTTGGTAGAGTGATAGGAAGTTTTAGAAACATTCGTGGTGGCTATGATTTTGGAGTGACTAATCAAGAAAGTAGAGTCGTTAGATTTTGCCTTAACTTATGATTTTATTATTGCTAATGTTATTTTTAAAAAAAAAGTTGATCATATTATCACTTCTAAGAATAAATCTAATAAAACACAAATTGATTATGTTCTTATGTATAAAATAAATTCTGGAGATTGTCATGATTGTAATGTTATTCAAAATAAAAATTTAAGTAATCAAGATCGATTTATGGTCTACCGCTTCCTATCTTGTCACTTTTAACTTCATCACCTATATATGTATAATTTTGCCACCTTCAACCTCGTCATTGCTAGCTAGACTCTCCACCCAAGTCACCATTGGCCAGATTGTACACTTGAGCTCGTCACCTGCGACTTGCCGCCTCCATTGGAACCGGCGAGCCATCATTTAGGGGAGCTTGGTCAAAGAAGGCAAACCACTCTACAGGCTGCTGGAGGGTACCAGTGAAGGTAGGTTGCTGCTGGAAGGGAACTGGAAGGGGGAAGCAAGGTCGACGACTGACAGGATGGGTTCGAAGTGACAGGCAGTGATTGGAAGGCGTTGGAGATGGCAAGCGGGCTACACGAAGGTAGTTGGTTGCAGGGCCGAAGGGAGGTAGTTACCACCTTGGGTGAGGTACAAGCCAAAGCACCGCTCATTGTCACATACAACGCTTAGGAGGGATAAGGCTTAGAGGCAAATCTCAAACCAAAAATCACCACCAAAAAAACTGACCAGGCCTAAGAGAAAAAACATGCATAAAAAGGGAAAGAAGAGAGACAACAAAGAGAAGATCCTAGGAACGAAAGGAGGTGAAAAATGGAAGAGAGAATCAAGCAACAACTAGGAGTTGCGTGCAATAGGTAGGAGCGGCGGAGGAATTGGGCACGATAGAATATCGAGCAAAGAAGGAAATAGGGCACTAGAGAGGAAGCCTGGCTGAAGTAGAATTGGACCGGTCCAGCCCTTCCTTTTCCGGTCTGGAGGGCTTAACAACCCCGCGTCAAATGTGTTTGAAGAATCAAAAAGAAAAGCATTTACGAATAAAAATAGCTGTTGGTGGAATAATTTAATACAATATAAAAAATAAGAAAGTTTTGGGTCTGTGCTGGATCAATTTTTTTTTAAAAATTTTTGTTTTTGAAAACAAAAAACAAAAAACAAAAAACAAACAAATAAAATATTGTTTGTTTGTCAATTTTTTCATCTGTTTTTTAATTTATTTTCAAACACAAATGGGTTGTTTTTAAAACACAGAAATAGGAAACATGTTTTCTATGTTTTGAAAATAGCCAAAAAAACGTTGAATCCTAAATTTGAGCAAATCCTGATCCTCTTCCTCCATTCGTTGCTTGGTCCGTGTACCTATTAATAAAATACTTAATTAAACTAATAATCATTTAATTGAATCATTAACTATTTAAATGATACCTAATGAATTTAATTAACTCAATTTAATAATAAATCTTAATAATTAATCAATTAAATCCATAATAATTCAAATTAAATATTAATCATTTATTTAAGTTAATAATAATAAAATTAAAACCATAAATTATTTAAACATATCATTAAATATATAAATAATTAAATTAAACATTTTAAACTTAATTAAAATACTAATTAATGAATTAATTAAATATTTAAATTAATAATCATCTAGTTAAATCATTAATTATTTAAATGGAACCTAAATGAATTTAATTAACTCATAATTACTTAATTTAATAATAAATCTACTTAATTAACTTAATAATTAATCAATTTTAACCCCTCATAACAATTCAAATAAAACATTAATCATTTAATCAAGTTAATAATAATAAAATTAAAACCTTGAATTTTTAAACATATCATTAAATATATAAATAATTAAATTAATAATTAAGAAACTTAATTAAAATACTAATTAATGAATTAATTAAATTAATTGAAATTTTGATTAATCCATAAAATTCACCAAAAATTAATATTTCAACATTTTGATTAATAAAATGATTTTTTAATTAGTTAATTTCAATAATTCACCAAAAAAGTAATTAACATGTCAGTAATTAAATAATTAAATTAATAAAATTGTTAGTAGTTATTAATTAAATAATTTCTATTAATTAACATGTTAGTTGTTATTACAATTTAATTAATTTTTTAAAAATTAAAGTTTTTTCCTTTAAAAAAATAGAAAATACCAAACCAAAATTGTTTATATTTTTTGTTTTTAAAAACATATAAATCATACCAATACTGAACGCATTTTTCAAAAACAGAAAACAAAAAAACAAAACCAAAATAAATTAGACTGAAAACAAAAATAAAAAATAGGAAACAAAAAATGATCCCAAACAGGGCTTTTATTTTAAAATTTTGTTTAGTAGGAAAATTTTGGAGAATCTAAGAAAATAATCTGTGGCGTTAAAAATTTTATATTTTAATGATTTTTATAATAGATTATATACTAAGAAGCGTTAAAGATATAAACTAGCTAAGCGAAGAGATAAGTAAAAATTAAATTTAAATAGAATCTATTAAATATAGATTTTTTTTTTGTAAAGTTAAAATTTTTTAATATAGGTGAATTAAATATTTTGATAAAATTTTTAATGAAGATTATGAAAATACGATTGACTTTTACAATCTTAATATCGCAAGTTATAATAAATTATTTTTTGCTATATTAGTAAAGTAAAAGTTGAGCATGCTTTAAAAATATGAAGTGGAAAAACTGGAAGTCTTGATGATATTTTAATTGAAATGAATAAATGTTTAGTAGATCTGAGAATTTCTTGGCTGACTAAATCTTTTAAAGTTATTGTAGAAATTATAATTGTTTCGTGAGTGGGGAAAGGGTTTATTGATTCTCTTTTTTAAGAATAAAGAGAATGCACATGAGTGTGCAATTTATAGAGGAGTTAAGTTAATTTTTCATATAGTAATGTTATGGGAGAGAACAATTGAACATAGGTTATGGCATTATACAAAAATTTTTCAAAATCTATTTGAATTCATGCTAGACAAATCTACTATGGAAGCTATATATTTATTGAGAGGTTTGATGGAGAAGTATAGAGAGAGTAAGGAGGATCTACATATTATTTTTCTTGCTTTAGAAAAAGCTTATGACAAAGTTCCAAGAGAAGTATTTTGGAGAGTTCTAGAAAAGAAAGATATTGATATTGCTTATATTCAAGTTATTAAAAATACGTGTATTAGAGTTATTACTTGTGTTTGAACACTAGTTCGATTTGCCAAGTATTTTTTTATTTCAATTGGATTACAACAGGGATTGACTTTAAGCTCATATCCTTTTGCTTTAGTTATAGATGTTCTTACTGGACATTTACAGGAGTATGTACATAGGTGTATTCTTTTAGCTGATGATATTGAGAGAGAGAGAGTTTAGGGGAAAAAAATGATTTATGGTGGTCAATTTTAGAATATAAAGGCTCTCATGTGAGTAAATCTAAAATTGAATACATGGAATGTAATCTTAATTGTAGTAGATCTAGTGGTGAGGTTGTAATAATTGGTGTTTAAATCATTAAAAGGAGTGAACATTTTAGATATCTCGGGTCTATTGTTCAAAGTGATGGTGATATAGAAGGGGATGTTATTAGGGGTGAAAATGAGTCGAACATGAGTGAGCCCAAGCTCAATTCGTGCTCGACTGATTTATATTTCGAGCTCAAAAAGTGTGTTGGTGTTCGACTTGTTTGCTTAGCGAGCCGAACACGAGGTGTTCACGGATAAAAAGTCGTTTTGACAAACCTAATCACGTAGCCATAAGATCTTAAAGGTTGGGGGCAAGATTGGAAATTATTGTTTATATTAAAACATCATTTAAATCTAATTTAATAATTTTATTCTATTTTCTTAATTAATACTTTGCATTGATTTTAAATCTTTGTAGTCTTGTATTCAATTAATTTTTTTAAAAAATACTACTCATATATATATATATATATATGTATGTATATATACATATATATATATATATATATATATTGATGAGTAGTTTTTTGATCCAAAAATGAGCCGAACACGAACAAACGTATCTTTGTTTGTGTTTAGCTCGTTAATTTAGCGAACGAGCCGAACACGAGCTGTTCGCGAACAACGAACCGGTTTGACAACCGTTTTGACAGCCCTAGATGTTATTAGTAGAATTCAAGTTGGATGGTTGAAGTGGATGAATGCATCGGGCCTATTATGTTATAGGAACGTACCTCTAAGACCTGAAGGGAAATTTTATAAGATGTTGGTGAGACATGCAATGCTTTATGGCGCAGAATGTTGACCGGTAAAAGAGAAGCATAAAATTAATCCAATTATTGTTGAGATGAGGCAGATGAGTGGTTTTACACTTAGAGACAAACTGCAAATGAATATATCCGTGAAAGGGTTGGAGTACCTCTAATGACAGACAAGATTATATAGAGTTGCCTTAGATGGTTTGGTCATTTTAAATGTCGTCCATTTGATGACCCTCTTAGGAGAGTAGATGTTTTAGATTTGACTTATGTTAAGAAAGGTAGTGGTATACATAGAAAGAATTGGGCATGTTGTATAACATAAACTTAATTCATTAGAATTAAATGAAAATATGACACTCAATAGGACATAATTGAGAAAAAGGAGTCATGTAGAAGACCCCAATTAATGCGATAAAGCCCCGTCATGTCAAAATTTGGTGTATAAACCCAACTTCGACTCCATCCGTCTCAATTTTTTTTTTTTTTTTTTGCTCTGATATCTTATCTCTCGTAGATTTCATAATGTTGTGATATCAATTCCACCAACTTGCTTCTTGGCACATTCTTGTTCGCTGCAACGACAACTTATTACGACATTTGTGCAACTCCATATAACTTCCATTTGTGCCATTCCAACTCAGTTCCAACTCAGTTTTGCAACTCAAACTGTCATTATGGCCTTGGACTCATCATGTCATGTACATTATGCAGTTTCCTACTCCATCCTTTTGTTACCACGACTACAGTGCATACCCTTGCTTGCTTGGATACTCTCGTCGATTACATCAGTTTGCCTTGCAAGGCCGCAAGTCATGATCAAAAGCAAACTCTACTTTTTTGTAGATCACGTGCTCCCTTTCAACCCTTGTATACCTCAAGTCTTTGCTTTCTAGATTGAAATCTGTGTTCCTCCACTCGTTTGGCAACCATCAGTTGCACTTGCCGTTCGCTTCCGTTTTAGGTTGGTTTGACCTGCTCTCATTTTTATGCATCTCCCATTTTAATGCATTTCCCAAAATTCTCACGATTCTTTGTTTGGGCTTCTCGTAGCCACATTTGTCTCCATCTCACATCTGCAGCATTCTAATACTAGACCTACATAGTGCATACTCAAATTGCTACAACTCCACACTACATTAAAAAAATCAGCTTCAGCTTTAGCGAATAATTTTAATTAAATGAAGTTGGTCAAACAAGCATCAATTAGGTCCTGTAAGTTTGCATATTTCCTTCTAAATTTGATCATGATTTGAGAATGGGTGAAGAGAATCTTTTATTGAGGTTGTTGAAATAGTTATGCTCATCCCCTTTGTCTCTTCCTCAAAGAGACGGCTTTCTCTTTCATTGCTGCCTTTCTAGGGGAACTTTATATTCAACTCTCTTTTGGGAAAAAATTGAATAGCTGTACATTTTAGTTGAAAACCTTTATAATCATCTCCTGTCAACATCACTTTAAATCTCTAGAGCAGAGTTCTTTGTGGCCTTGGAGAGTTGGTGCACATAGTTATTTAGTAAATGCCTTAAAATTTAAGTTGATTTAAACTGTAATTTGTATATAGTAAAGAAAGTGTTGCTTTTCTTTATTTCTCATCATAACGTACTTTAGGCAAGTATTTTAGTTCTGAGTCTATAAAATGAGTGTGAGTCTTCTATTAGTGATCGTACAATGATCTGAGACTTGAAAATTTTTGGCCTTTCCTATTAGGTTTCTATTTTCTTTCTTGTTTTTATTCCTTTGCCCATCTTGAGGCATTCACTTGTCAAATTTCTTTAACCACTACACTGGTTATGTTCATATATTGGATTTCTCTAACGCTGAACAGTTCTCTTCATTATCACATTATTTTAACTTTAATTTATCTAGACACCTATAATTTTGGGAACACAACAACAAAACCCTTTTAGTTTGTTATTTTTGCAAATCATCTTAAATATTTACTTAATATAAACAAGAACGTTGTTGTGAAACCTAGATATGGTCACGTAATTATAACAATTGAAGTCTGAATCGCAAAAAAAAAAAAAAAAAAAAAAAAAAATTTTTTGACCTAAAGAATCAGAATTATGTAAGTTGGTAAAGTACAACTTTAGATCTCCTAGCTGATGAACCAACTTAATCATTTGTATCTCGATTTGTTACGTTTGTGTGAAATTTTGCGGCCTCTAACTTGCGGGTCCTAATTGATATTTTGCTATCCAGGTCAACAAACTAGCTTTGTAGCCCTATTATTTTATATGCATCCATTTCAAAACAAGAAAATACTTATAATTCAGTTTGTGACTCCATTAATCCTTTAGAATACTGACACTGCTATCTCTAAAACTAATTGTAATAATTAATTAATTAATTGACAGACTACATATTGCTTAGTAAAGGCCATTTATGGAATTAAAGATCTATATTTATTTACCTTCTTAAAAAAATATAAATTTATTTCTCATTTTACATCCTCATCTCACTTTTTGGCTCATTTTAAAGAAGGGCCATTGCTAATTCTCTAACAATTTTTTTGTGGATCTCACTTAATCACGAACGTGACTAGACTATTTTCAGGCTTGCATTTAGACTGTTATGATCTATTTACTAAAATTTTTAAAAATTTTCTTTCATCTGATAAAGTAAAATGTTGTTGGATGAAAATTTCCAAATAATACACTTTGAACTTCATGTTGTCGACGAGTGCAAGGCATGGAGAGAGTACTGTTTCAAAAAAAATTTTGTATGGATTATACTGCAAATTACTAGTTAATCTTTATGGCAGTTCGGGTTTGTTTTTTTTAAGAGAATTAATTGATTTTGTTTGTCAGTTGTAGTTTCTCTCTGGATTTAATTAGCAGTATGATTATATCACTTCTAATTTTCTATTTTAATTTCAACTGTTTCAATAATCATTCCATTATTCAAGGATTTTGGACTTTATTTAAATCCACTTCTAATCCTTGTTCATCTTTGCATTTTACTAAAATAGCTTGGAATAGCCAACAATGATGGTGATGATGATTATGATTTGTCTTTTGCATTTTTCTTTTACAACTCCTAAATTGAGCATGAAGCTAGCTGTTCTTTTGCCATAGTATTCAGCAAACATGAATGATTTCAAAGTTTTTGTGCTGTTGTGAATGCGTGATGGAATTCTTTTTTTTCAGTTAGCCCTACAGAATGGCCTGTTTTCATTGCTGCTTATTTCATGTTTGTTTTATTCTAGTTGATCATGCTGTACAAGCCTTTGCTGAGAAGCTTGATTCTGGCCACAAAGTCACATGTCCTTGGAAAGGAAATTGCTGTGCTGACAGTCTGGTGCAGTTTCCTCCAACTCCTGCATCAGCGCTTATTGGGAGTTTCAAGGACCGCTGTGATGAACTTTTGCAATTTCCCTGTCTGCCTGTAATAGCTTCTTCTGCAATTGAGTTCATGAAACTGTCAAGATGTGCACAGATCGAGCGCATCCTATCACAGTCTTTATTTTCATCTGGAGAGATAGGATTTAAAACCAATACCATGCCTATACATGAAATATCTCGAGAGGATCCCTTCTTTCATCATACTCAGGCATGATCATTTTTCCTTGATTTGGATGATTATTGATTTGTTGATATTGAATTTCAACAACAATGAGTTTCTAGTTTTCATTTTCTTTATGTAAATTTTGAATAGGCCCAGAAGCTTATCAGCCTTTGCGGTTGGGAGCCTAGATGGCTTCCAAATGTGCAAGATTTTGAAGAGTATTCTGCTCAGTCTGCTAGAAATGCATGCTCATTTGGTCCTAATGAAGATAGATATCCCTATACACGATTTCCTGAACTTTCGAAACACGCACTTTCTGCATCAGCTGAACAGAAACGAGGAAAGGAAAAGCTAGTTGAAGAATCATGGTGCGATATGAGATATCCTTTATTAGATTGTAGCTTATGTGGAGCCACCGTCAGAGTTATGGACTTCCTAACAATTCTCCGGCAGGCTCGTCCTGACCCAAATAACATTATTAATTTAGATAATTGCAAAAAATTAGGCCCAATACATGGAACCAGTGCTGCTAGTGGAATTAATGGGGGCCTTGGTGTAGGTGAAATGGACAAGGAAGAAATGGAAGACCACGACGAAGCTGCTACTACTGATGAGAAGAAGTTAGCTTCAAATGTTGTTGTGAATTTGAATCTTAAAATTGCTAAAGGGTTCCCGTCTACCTTGCCTGCAGAGGGTGATCCTTTAGATGATAGCCGTATGGGTAGAGATCTTACAATTGGTCAGCCTGCAGAAAGTGAGGTTGGTGATCGTGCGGCTTCATTCGAGTCAAGGGGTCCAAGCAGTAGGAAGCGTAGCTTAGAGGATGGAGGGAGCACAGTTGATAGGCCACAAGATAAGATACAGCAGGCTGACAGTATCGAAGGAACTGTTGTTAACCGTGATGATGATGAAGTTGATGGAGGTACACATGAATCTGATGGTCCATCTAAACGTGCTCGTAGCCTTGAAGACTTCAATTCACAGGATTTATCACACAAGATGGACATTTCAGGTGCTGGACCCAGTCATGGTTATCTTGGTTTAACAATAAGTCGACTGAATTCCTTCAAAGATGGAAGTGACCTAGCTCTTGGTTATCCAGACACTAGAAATTCCACTCATGCATCATCTGTTGTTGCAATGGATACCATCTGTCATAGTGATGATGAAGACTCTATGGAAAGTGTTGAAAATTGTCCTGGAGATGTTGATTACATTAATTTTAATTACACAAATGGTGCATCAGAATTTGACAATAGTAATCTTGCCCAACAGAGCACCTGCATACCTCATGGTGCTGTAAGTGTTGCCAGAGAAATGAGAGGAAGCAGTACGATAGAAGGAGAAGAAGTACTGAATGCAGAAACTTTCACTGCAAGTGCTCGGGATATATTTAGTTTAGGGATCAGTGGAGGTAGTGTTGGTGTGGGTACTAGTCATGAAGCTGAAATTCATGGGATTGCTACTTCTCTGCCCCGAACTTATAGTGCTGTTGGTGAGGTAGGGATGATAGCAGAAGTAACTGAAAACATGGGCCAAAGTTGTGAATCTGCTCCAGGACCTGGATTAATGGATGAGTTTGTTCCTGATGATGTTCTTAGGGAGGATCCTCACAGTGATATGCAAGATATGATGTCTAGATCTTTAGGAAAGGCTGATAGTGGTTCAAAGGTTTATGGTTCCATTAAAGCTGACTCCATTGAAAGTGGAGAGAAGATGAGTCATACATTGGGTCATGAAAGCAGTGTCCATCCTTCGCTCTCTTGCAATGCAATGATATGTTCTGTTGATGAAATATCCAGGGGGGAGGTGATGCAGACTGGAAAAGAAACAATTACTTGTGATGGTGCTCTGGTTTCTGATAATGTCATTGGCGTTAGTTCAGGTAATGATTACTCACTCATTCCCAAGCATTGCATCAGCTTCTGAACTTGTTTTTTGGTCTTCTTGCATATAAATTAGTTTTCAGACTTATACCACCATGAGAGATCTGCCTCCTTAATCAAACTCTATTTGCATCAAATTAATGTTTCGGATGTTGGGTATTAAGTCTATTGACCGTAGCATTAAACAGATGCTTACGTTGTTTCACACTATTTCTTTCTTTTAACTTTTCTTTTGTTTTATGATATCTCATTTTTTATTAATTTAATTGTCAGATATAAAGTTTAATTTGACATAATTTACTTCTTCCCTTTTATAGTAATCTTCTTTATGCTAAATCTCTGCATTTCTACATTTCAGTTCAGTTAATTTGAAATGATTGCTCCTAAGCTATTTAGTTTTTTTATGCAGCTGCTGATTTAAGTGGTTTAGACTGTTTTGTTAGCCTTGAATTTGAACTTAGTGCGGCTGATGTTCACTCAGAGTCTTGGCACTTATTTATACTTAATTTCTCTTAGTTGGTGAAGATTCTCATGCTAGAATACTTTGGTTTGCTGAAATTCTCATTTATTTGTTAACGTCTACATTTAAATTATATCTAAGAAGTATTCCCGAGCATGAGAGTAGTTATCTATTAGTTGAATTGCATTCTGAGAGATCGGTTGGTCCAATTTTGCCTGTTTGTACAAGTCTCTGCCCTCATAGCATTAAAAAGTTCTTGTAATTTTTTCTTGAATTTCATTCTGCTTAAGTGTCGTTATTTCTTATGCTTCTTAATCTAATTCTTCTTTTTATGCATTCTGTTCCGTATCTCTCCATTTTTAGCTTGAAACATTTTTTTCAAGCTGCATTATTCTCTGTTGGTTGCACCAGTTAACTCTTTTTGTGACCATCATGGAAGATTAAGCAACAGTTGTAATTGTCATCGAAACACGGTGGATCCAACTCTATATTCATAATGGTGTTAATATTGCTAAAGGTTGGTGTAACCTTCCACTTCCTGTCCATCTGCCCCTGCCAATAACTGTTCCTACGTCAGAATGAATTTATAAAGAAAAAGGCTTAAATAATATTTCATATAGCGATTTGTTTATTGGGTTCGATAAAGTTTCTTTCCTAAATCTTGAGATATAGAAACAGAACTATGAATGCAGATGGCTGGTTAAACAAGTATAAATATTCATTTTACCATTATACTTATTTATGTTTATTTATTTGATGAAAAGATTGTCAAACCCTTCTCTTTGATTAACAAAGAATTTGCAAATCGAGTATAGGAAATTCGAACCCAAGAAAAGACACTGATGGATCATCGAAGTTGGGGAATTAAGAACTAGAAATCGCTGCTGTGGAGCGTCTGTGTAGCGCTCTGTATAACCGCGGAAACACGGGATCGCGAAACCGCTGGTTCTCAGCGGTTCACGGATCCATCCGCAGCACGGTAGGCATCCCGCATAGGATGCAATCCGGGATCAATTACAACATAATTTTTTTCCTTTTATATTTTTTCTTGATTTCCTATTTTCGAATTAGGCATTTCCTATTTGGAGACTTTTATATTTGTTGCATCGGACTGTTCTGGATTTCTGTTTTGTGATTTTATGTATTTTGGGTAAGTTTTCTCTGATTTATACCTTCGGAGTGCTGTAGCCTAATTCTTTAGCAAGTGGAGTGCCTATGCTTGCCAGGAACAGGTCGTGGATTCTCCTTGCCGACTGTACCTCGCTGTTTCGCCCTTGAACTGCTGTTTTCAGCCAAGCAGCCGCCGAACGACACCTACCCCCTTCTAGATGCCGTCAACCTCGCATATTTTTGTTCCCTGCCATTCCTCAATCACTTCCCCGCAAAATCCACTTCTAAAATACCTTCTAGAACGATATCAATCGCTCTTGAGAATTGGAAGCAAAATGATTGTCATCCATGAACCTTTTGATTTGGGACATTTCCTTGCTATTAGCATTATTGTTCCTGAAGTAAGCAAGATAGATAATGCTGAGCTAGAGATTCTTCTCTTACCATGCTAGATAAAATTTATCTTACATTCTCTATAGGAAATGACCTTGAGTGTAACCCATTTCCTATATTTGGCAGCTTTTGCCCTACTTATTTCCATCTCGTATCGAAATTTTTTTCTAGTAAACTGCTTATGCTTAGTTTTAATATGTGGTTTCTTGTCAGGTTATGTTTTTCTATCTGTTAATAGTGCCAATACTTATTTATAATTTGTATGCTTCATTTCTAATTTTAAATGCATGAGAATTTGTTCTTGATCTTGGGCAATATGCTTATTGCAGGGTCAGTCCTTGTAAATGTGTATTGAAATCATGAGTAACTGATCATTTTTTTTTCTTCCATAATAGCCTAAAACTCTTATGATTTCTGTTTTCCAGAACCTCAAAATGATGAGAATAACTACAGGCGAGAAGCTGGAGAATTTGATCCCATCAAATACCACAATATCTATTGCCCGTGGGTGAATGGAAATGTTGCAGCGGCTGGTTTTAGTGCTGATAGTGCCACCGACTCAAGTGGTACTGCAGCCCTTAGTGGTTGGCAACTCACATTAGACGCCCTTGATGCATTCCAGTCTCTTGGTCACATTCCTAATCAGATGATGCAATCTGAATCTGCAGCCTCTTTATATAAGGTTGAGTTAAATTTTCATTCTTAATCCTTTGAGGTGGTTCCAAAAATTTTAGTTAAAGTAAAGAAGTGGTATAAAGCTTGTTTTGCTCGTTCTCTGACTGAGTATTTATATACAAAATTATCTAGAAGATAATTCAAACTACTAATTACAAAGAACTTAAAAACCTTTTTATCTTTGTCGGTGGGAGAAGGGAGCAATTTGTGACTCTTTTCATGTTAAGCACATGAATCCATAGCACTTCTTTTTCCATATTAAGTACATGAATTCATGGTACTCATTTTTCTATGTTAAGCACATAAATTTGGATTATTTAATTCTTTTCTAGGAATCCTATTGCTTTCAACATTCCTCTCAATCTTAATGGTATAGCTCTATAATTTCTATATTAAGAACATTAACATTGCTTTGGATCTTTTTTAATGCAGATTTGTAAAATCCTTTGGTATATATGTTGATGAGTTGACTAATCCTTAAGGAGTGGAAATTATTCCACTTTTTAGTTTTAAGAAATGCTTATCCATTTCTGCATGTTCGATTTAACTATGTTGTACACTTGTTCTACATTGTGCCCAATATTTGATGGCAGATTTATTGGCGCAGTGTATCCTCATATTTATTGTCACAGTATATCCTCATATTTCCTTTTTCTTTAATTTCTAAATTTTCTAATATAATTTTTCATTGGAGTTAATGGATAGTTTGAGCAATCGTTTTGAGTTCAGATTTCCTCTTTGTATTGTCACAATATATCTAATATAATTTCTAAATCTTCTACTATAATCTTCTAACTTGAGACTATGCGTTGTTTCTTACTTATCTATGTTATTAGATTCCCTTTTTTATTGTTTAATATCTTGAAGTGGATCACCTATCTGCTGTTGATCCTACATAGTCAGCATCAATATGATTTTCGATTTGTAGGGTTTCATGTTTTCTATATAGGGTCCCTTTTTTTCAGGATTTGATTTTAGATACCTGAAGACTTTGTAAGCATCTTAAATGTGATATTTCTTTGATTATGCATAAATTAGCTTCTAAGATTTCCACCAAAAGCGACATTAAAATGGGTACAAGATTGATTTTTTTTTTTCACAACTATCTTTATTGTTGTCCAATGCTAACTTCTATTCCTTCTATATTTATGTCCAATTTTTGACCTGGTTAAGTTAAAGTTTCACAAGACTTACAATCTTTTTTTTTTCTTTTAATTATTGCTTTATTTTAAACTCTCGGCGAGTTTTTTTTTTAGTAATTCATTTTTTTAGTTGCCACCGTCTACATTAGTAATATCATCAATATGTACAATAATAATTGAAATTTTTTTTTTTGTCGTTGGAATGTTTTATGAAGAGTGTATGATCTCCTTATGTTTATTTATGTATCATTTCATTCATGACTTTTATAAAATTACCACATCACACCCTTCGATATTTTTTAAAATCATATAGTTGATTTTTTAGTTTACAAAGTCAAAGAGGAATATACCTTATAAATTCTATGTAAAGTGGCCAGAATAGATTTATTTCAAAATCATTCCCATATAACACAATCACACTCATAGTTTGGAAAACTGTATGCCCTAGCAACATGAGCATAATAAAAAGATGAACTAAATTGTCTTGACAACCCCATGAGTTGAGGCTGAGTGAAATAATTTTATATTATAAATATATGCGTGTGTGTGCATGCATGCAGAATATAAAACATATACATTTAATTATTGTACAATTATTGGCCGTATTTTCTATAGAAATTAGGGCAAATAATGTTTTATTGCAAGAACATCAAACACTCAAGACGAATACAAAGATAAGCACATACAATTCGAGAGGTAGGCAATCTCTCCCAATTTCGACAATTCGAGAGGTAAGAAATCTTCCTCAAATTCTAAATCTAGGATACAAGACCTATTCTCATGCATAGCCTAGCCTTAAAATAAATTAATCATATTTATACTAAACAATAATAAATGACAAATAACTAAACTGCGCTTAGTTTGATAAGATTAATTGTGCTTAGACACTTTCGTAAAATTACTCTTGTAAAAAGACACATTGTTCTCAAGGTGAAAAGAATATTAGTGTTGGATCAAGTCTTATGGCTCCCACGCAACACCATTGTTTGGTAATCCGTTCTATTTAATTTGAAATTTATAGTGACCCTCACCTTCTTGAAATGACGTCTTCTGCACATCCTTTGGTCATGTACTAATCTGATCGTACCTTGACTACAAGTCAATCCAGGAGAATACCACCACCCCAAACAACTCATCCAGTAGCTTATTGATCACCAGAATCTCTGTTAACTCTGTATCATGTCTCTTCCATGCGATGTGATATGTATTTTAGCATGCTTAATTTCCTTTACATTTAGCATATATTTTTGAATGAAATTACACTTTAAAGAAAGTTATTTTTCATGTTTATCTTGTAGGTATAATAGGTAGAACACTGGAGCGAAACATGATTGAAAAGGAGCAAAAAGGAGTTGAATGGAGTAAACTTGAATTTCACATAATTGGCGCTTAGGCTCCGGATTCTGGGCGCCAAGGCGCGGGATTCTAGGCACCAAGGCGCTCCATTCAAGCGTCTTGGCATTAGCTTTTGGGCGCCTAGGCGCCAGGACTCTGCGCATCCACCCGAGAAGGCGGTGCTTAGGCGCCAAGTTTTGGGCGCCAAGGCACAACCATTTTCTGCAATTGCTAAATTGTGATGTTGAGAGTTATTTGGTGGTTTTAAGCTGTTCGACGGAGGATTTATGAGAAGAATAAGAGAAGTGGAACGAAGGAGAAGCACCAGGGAGCAGGAGGAACATTTGGGAATCCAAGGCAAGTGTGGAGAAAGGCAAAGAAACTCTAGGGAGACTTAGGGTTTGTATATTTACCATATTTTCTTGAGTGTTCGGTGAGATTCTTGAGAGAATATTGTAAGGGTATCAATTCATCAGTGCAAGGAGGACTTGGATCCAGTGTTGGGAGGAACTTTTCATCTCTTAAGAGAAGAAAAACTAAGTATTGCTTTTACATTTGTCTTGTAATTGTTGTAACCATACTTGGTGGATTTATTTTGTTGTTTGATGAATGTTTTCATCATGTTCATTATGCCTAGTGAGTAGGTTTCTTTTATCTTTCTTTTGTGATGCATTTGTAGGATATGTAGGATGCAAAGATACTTATAGAATTGAATTTTTAATCTTTATGTGATGGTTTTTACTTTATGCTTAATTTACTAACTAATTTTGCCAATTGGTGTGTTAAAACTTGTTGCAAATCCATAAAGATCCGAGAGGACTATGACTTTATCAATTATGAAAAACCACATTGAACCTATGGGTGAAGGAAAAGTAGTCCATAAGACAATGCAATTAGATTGAGAGCTAAGATTTGAGGAAATTTAACTTAGGAATTTCTAGGGCGACAGGAAGAAACACTTATTAAGTTAATCCAAACTTTTTACACTCAGAAGAGGGTAACTTAGATTCATGCTCCTATTGTCACTAGCCACATTAGATTCTTAGTATTCTATCTTACATTTTCCGCTTATGCTCTCACAAGTGATTGGTATCTTTTATATCTTGATATCACAAAAACCAGTAAGAGTAGTTAGAATTAGCCTTTAAATTTAGTAAAATAATTTAGGAGTAACAGTTAGAAAGACCACTTTAAATTACATTCTAAACTAAGATCCTATCATAGTAAACTAGAACTTCCCTCATTAGAGCCATTACCACCTTCCGTGTGGGATTGATATCTGGATTCAATAGAGACATGTATTATTGAAACGATACGTATACTTGCGTGAGATGTTGCGGTAGTATAAATAAAATAATAGAACGATTGACAACGAAGCGAAAAATAGAACGAGAAAATTCATACCAGAAACAGTAACACAGCGGAACACATATTTACGTGGTTCGGCAAATTGCCTACGTCCACGGAGTTGCAGAGGATTTTTGATTTTACTTTTTGAGGAATTCACACCAGTCGATCGTCTCGGATTACAAGAGAGATCTCTCACTTTCTTGCTCTCTTCTTCTCTTTCTACACCTAGATACACCGAAGAAGATAAACTTACAAGAGAAATAAACTCAATTTCTCTTCTGCCACAAGTCACTAAGAGAAGCCAAGGGAGAACAATCTCCTCCTTTTTTCTTCTTTCTTCTGCCGCAAGGAACCACTGCCTGCACTTCTCTTCCCTTCCGTTACGAGCAGAGGAACACCAACTACACACACACTGCGAAGGAACTAAATGGGAGAGGCGGTTTTGCAATGAAGAGATGAAAACATTCATTCAGTTTTGCAAAACTAATAAGCAGGGCGAAGAGCGGGAGCGGGAGGCCGGAGCGACATTTTTGCGACAGAGGGAGTGATGTCGCCGATTCACGAAACGGGAAAGGAGCGGGAGGCAGAAGTCGCAAACCTGGCTCCATTTTTAATAAATCTCCCACTTGGAGACCGGTACACAGACAACATCTCCTTCCTCAAACTGATATCCTCCACTGGCAGTGTCACCATTTTCTTCAAACATGAATCATTCACCTCTGCAACTCAAAGTCCTTGTCTTCACACCAAAAGACCAACTGAAGCTGCGCACAACTTTAGGTTCTCAAGAGTAACACCCTTAGCCAACATATCAGCAGTGTCCACATAATCTTGCACCTCCAAGTTATTTCCTGTTACTTTTGTATCTGTTTGCAACTCCCACTGCATGTTTAATATCCTGTCTCTGCTGAAAGTCTTTTTCAACAAGTCTAGCATTGTACCTCTTACTGCCATCAAGCTAGATCTTCACCCGGTACACCCACTTGCTGTGTAATGCTTTCTTCCCTGGTTGAAGTTTTGTCAGCTCTCACTTGCTCAAATTTTCATCTTGCAAGATTTCTTCATATCTTTGTGCTTCTCTACCATATGTCTTTGGAACAATAAGAATGGATGCCCCAAACTCGCTCTCTACTAAATTCAACGCTTCTCAATCTGCCAAATATACTTTCTCAAAGTCACCTGCAACATAATTTCACATCAATTCTTGATGGAATGTTGTATGAAAAGAAACTTCTGAATCCAATATACAGTTATCAACAAAACTATGAACTGTCAGCAGTAATGCATCATGTACTTCTTCAGATACCACATTTGTGCTATCATTCTCCATCTTCTTGGGATTCTTGCAGTTCTTCTTTATGTGACCAGCCTTGCCACAATTCTTGCAGGTTGCCTGCTGACCAGATTTTGATTTTGATTCAAGTTCATGTCCTGTGATCTCCCTCTTAAATCAACATTCAGTGTCGAATTCGAACCTGAGATCTCGCCAGAATCTTTCCTGCGCACCTCCTCAGCCAAAATCAAATCACGAATATCATCATATTTCATTTTAGATTTACCTATAGAATTGCTAACTGTCATCCTCCTGACTTTCTAACTATTTGACAACGATTCCAACAATACCAGCACACATATCTCATCATCAAAATCAATTTCAACAGACGATAATTGATTTGTAATAGTATTGAAATCATTCAGGTGCTGAGCAACAGCTGAGCAACAGAGTGCTGAGCAACAGAAACACCTTCTTTCATCTTCAAGTTGAATAATTTCTTCATCAGATATATCTTATTATTCGCCGATGGCTTTTTGATACATAGCTGACAAGGCTGTCATAAGATCTGCAGTTGTTCTTTCCTTGACGACGTGTGCGGCGGAACTCGATAGGGTCAATCGAATAACCCCCAGAACTTGTCGATCCAATAAATTCCATTCAGCCTCATCCATCATTTCAGGTCCTTTTCCTCATAACGGAAGATGAAGTTTCTTCCCATAAATGTAGTCATCTATCTGCATCCTCCGGTAACCAAAATCTAATTTCTCGATCTCTAAAACCTTCACTTCATCTGCAGCCATAGTCTTTCCTCAGAACTTAAATCTCGGGCTCTGATACCAATTTTTGTGGTAGTATAAATAAAATAATAAAACGATCATGAGAAAATTCACACCAGAAAATAGTAACACAACGGAACACATCTATTTACGTGGTTCGACAAATTGCCTACATTCACGGAGTTGCAGAGGATTCTTTTTACTCTAGGAATATACATCAGTCGATCGTTTCAGCTTATAAGAGTGATCTCTCACTTGCTCTCTCTTCTTCTCTCTCTACACCTAGATACACCGAAGATGATAAACTTACAAGCCACTAAAAGAAGCCAAGGGAGAACAATCTTCTTCTTCTTTCTTCCGCCGTAAGGAACCACGGCCTGCACTTTTCTTCCCTTCCGTTACGAGCAAAGGAACACCAACCACACACACACTGCGAAGGAACCAAACGGGAGAGTCGGTTTTGCAATGAAGAGATGGAGACCTTCATTCAGTTTCGCTAAACTAATAAGTGGGACGAAGCGAAGCTTCGCTTCGCGACAGAGCGGGAGGCGGGAGCGGCATTTTTGCGATAGAGGGAGTGATGCTGTCGATTCACGAAATGGGAAAGGAGCGGGAGGCGGAAGTCGCGAACCGGGCTCCATCCTTAACATGAGAAACTCCACTGTGTAAGATTATTTAATCTTAAAGTTTTAATCAATTTTCTAAGGAGTGGATCAAGTTTCTGGCAAGAATACTAGAACTTACATTATTATGATACACACACTTGGGGCTGGTCACGATGCCACTTGATCAAGAATCCCTTCCACGCATTCTGAATCGTCATAATCTTCAGCATTGCCAAAGACATGCATAACTTGGGGTCACCTTGAATCATCATCATTTTGTCTCCCTCCTATATACGTTGCAATGTTAAAATCGGTCCCTTACAAACTCCTCTGCACTTATTCGCCTGTCTCGTTCCTATCCTTACTCTTGAATCTCCTTTCGCCTGGAAGGTTACCGCTTTAAAGGGTATTGGCGTGGTTGAATGCAACCCTTCGCCGGGTTCTTACCAGGCTGAAATTCTTCGGAGTGATCTTCTCCATCCTTTAATGGCATGTCGTGTCATTCTGCCTTTAGCTACTTGTTTCAAACCTCCAGATTTTTTCGCTTGAATCTGCTCTTAAACCTTCGTTCAATCTCACTAGCTTTAGATTGATCCATCCATTAGGAGGTCGCACTCTTCTTTTCAAGTGTTATTGATCGATCTTGTTCCCAATTCCTTCGCTCGATCTCATGACTCCAGATTCGCCTAAAATACTGACACTGCCCAGATGCCACACAATTCATTCAGATCGCTCTCAATTTATTCTCCTGATCTCACAACTTCAAATCCACCTAAAGCAACAACGCTGCCCAAACATCTCATGAATTATTTTAGTTATCCTTTCTCGCATTCACTCAAAATGTTGTCGCTGAATCCCGCTGCAGGCAGTGGTGGTTTTGCTTGAAGCTCCACGATCTTCTTCATCATTTCTTCTAGGGTCGTGTACCTCCGCTCGAACCGCCCCTTCATGGATGAGAAACACTCCTCCATAGAAGATAAGCATTAATTTATTTCAGAGGTAATGTGACTGACGTGACTCATCTCTTTCTTAATTTTCTTCTCCAGAATATCTACTTTCTTGATTACAATATTGCTAATTTTTTTAAGGTTAAGGTATGCATGAAATTGGGTCTTGTATCTTATGTTTAGGGTTTGTGAGAGATTCCTACCCCTGGAACTGTAGGAATTGAGAGAGATCGTCTGCCTCTCGAATTATAGGTGTTTATCTTTGTATTCGTCTTGAGTGTTTGATGTTCTTCCAATAAATTTTTATTTGGCCAAGTTTTTGTGAAAAATCCTGCCAAAAATCGTATCAAATGATATCGGAGCGAGTGATTTTTGAGACAACTACGAGATCGCAATCGCATTTGTTCATGACCTAGCTTCAAGAAATAATTGTGATTCGAGCAATCTGGGAGGACAAATGAAGGGACCATGACATCTAGACACTAGGAAGACCTAATCATGCGTCGCCTTCATGATTGAGTCGTGCGATACATTTGAGATTAGATCTCGTTGGGAAGAAGATGACGGGATCCCGACATATTGAACTCCTTCATGACCAAATACTGTCATACAATCGAGGGGATTTTGGCGTACAAACCTTTGTTACCGAATCTCGCGATACAATCGCGATCGAGCTATGTCGGAAGCTACGATGTGCACTAACGATACAATCACGACTTGAGCTAGCTGGGAAGCCAATGTGAGATCATGACATTTAGGATCTCCCTCACAAGCTTTCGTGATCGTGGTAAAGGCTAGGTGGGAAGCTGCTGAGGCGATCACTTTTGGAGACGCACAATTCTGTGACTGCATATTGTGACAATTGCGACGACTGGATTATAGCTTATAGTATGTTTCCGTAGAAATTAAGACATTATTTTATTTCAGTAACATCAAACTCTCAAGATGAATATGAAGAAAAGCACCTGTAATTCAAGAGGGAGGCGATCTCTACCAATTCCTACATTTCGAGATATAGTAATTCTCTTCAAAACCCTAAAGCTAAAATGCAAAACTCAATCTCATGCATACTTTAACCTTAAGCATATTAGCCATATTTATACTAAACAATAATAAATAACAAATGACTAAATATCTTTTATTCTAATAAAGACTAAATTCCCCTTTTAGATGCCATCATAACTAATTTTTCATTTAAAATTGCATAGTATGAGATGCGCCTTGAGGCTCGCCTCAGCACTTTTTAAAAAAAAATCGTAAAGAGGCTTATGTCTCTTTTTCATAGGAGTGTCAATAAATGGCACAATACAACAACTCGACATAAACCTGTCCTTGAAAATCCAAGTTCGAGTTGACCAAATTAAAATTTGAGTTGGGTTTGAGTTAAAAATTATGATATTTTTAATTTGTAAGTCATTTTCAAGTTAAATCGCCAACCCTATTTTCACCTACCAACCCTTGTAATTTTTTGCAACTTCATTTCTATTATCTTACATTTACGATTTTACAAGGTATTTTTTTATTATTTATTTACATATCTTATTTGTATCAATGTATTTCATTTGTACTTTTTTATAAATTTATTAAATATATTAATCATGTGAAGTTCGGGTTAGTCATGTGATAGGCGGGTCGAGATCAAATTAAGGATTTTTGACATGTTTATCAAACTAGTCATGTTTGGGTGGACATTTTGATTCTTGAAAAATTACAAAACCTTTTGTGCTTTCAATTCTCTAAGTGATATATTTTATGCCCATTTCAAGAAATAGTCTGTAGCGGCAGAATAAGCCAGTGCCTCTTCGAAGACGGAAGATCTATGAGACTCAAGTATTTTTGCCCCAACACTTGAATGATCACGACGCAATTATTAGATAAAACACATTTGAAGGTTAATGTAGAACCACTTTGTATATATGAGACTAGTGATAGTTCCTAGCGGTCTTCATACAGTCAGCCATCATCACTGGCCTAGAGCAGTTTCTTGCCTTTTGATTTTTATCTTCATGTTCGGACCCGACTTGCGAGCACCACAAAGTTTCAAATGCATTTTTTTAAATATTTCTTGAGCTTATGATCTATTCAGGCACCTTAACCATATCTGATCAAAATATCTCCTGTACAGAACACAATCTATTAAGTTGTATGTCAATACTCTTTTCTTAGTCAGATGTGTTGCTGACTTATCATCTGGTAGATTTTCTGTTTGTAATTATTCTATATGAGCGTGAGCCAATCTTCTGTAGCTTGAATGATTACTGCTACTATTTTTTCATGTCCTTGTTTGTGTAGATTGTTCATATCAATCTGTGAGAGAACCCGATGTCCTTGTATCAGTATATCAATGAAATCTTCTTGCGGACATGCGAATTCTTTGGCGAGCTAGCTAAAGCATCTGCAAGAACATTCTCTCCTCCTGAATCCTATAGATTGTCACATTAGGAATCTGCTCCAATAAATTTATCGTATAGCTAAAATACTGTTAAAATCTGGGTTTTAGAATTTTGTATCTTCCAGCAATTTGATAGATCAACTCGGGGTCACCATAAATGTTGATATTCGTTATCCCCAATAAGATTGTTAACTGCAATCTAGTATCAAAGCTTCATATTTTACCTCGTTTGTACATGGCTTTGTTAAGTGGTAATAATATTTTAACATTCCCTACTCTAGTGTAATGAAAACGAAACCGATCCCTACCTTACTGGGTAGTAGTATTGTTTGCTATTGTCTTTTTGTGCTGACGAGGTTCCATTAAAGGACATCTTCCAACGTTGAGAATTGGGGTCTTTTAGGTTCATTATATGCTCTTCTGACAAGCCATCATTGATAGGAGACTTGACCAATAACATGTGCGCCGCGGGAAATCCCATCAAGATTTGCTCTTTCACTACACGTAGAGAAACAGAAGTTATATCAATTGCAAAAATATTATCGATCACCTAGCTAACCAAGTGTTAGTCGAGTTATCAAGTATTGCAATGAATTAAACCTCGAGATAAGGTTTACCTTATGAGAAAACATGTGTTGTCTAAGCTTTTGAGTAGAAAAAATTGAAGCCTCACAATGTTTCTGAATAGAATGATATTTTACCTTCGTTGGTATTAGACAGAGACTTAATAATAGAGTGTGATTTTATTTCCCTTATTATCGACCTAAGCTAATAGGGCTCAGAGGGAGTAGTACAAAGTCACAACATAAAGTATAAACGGTCTACTCTAGACTGAGGTTGTTAGTACAAGAGGTGTTGTGAAATACTGTTTATTACTTTCCAAAGCATGTTGATATTTATCTTAAGTAAATTTGACATCTTTCTTTGTCAACACAGTAAAAGGTTGATACCTACTTTACAGGTTAGAAATAAAGCTTCTAGGTCATTTTCACTTGAAAAAATTGTAATTGCGTTAAGGTCTTAAGGGGTGGCATTTCTAAGATGATTTTAATTTTCTGTGGATAAATTTCAATTCTACGGTGACAGACAACAATTCCTAAAAATTTTTTAGATGTGACATTTAAGGTGCATTTTATGTGATTCATTTTAAAGATTAAATTGTCGCAACTGTTCAAAGGCAATTCTAAAATCATACAGGTGATTGTTCTTTTGTCTGCTCTTAACCATTATGTCATTCACATAGGACTCAACCTAGTTGTGGATAAGTTTATCGAAAGTACTTGTCGTTGCCCGCTGGTTGGTCGCACCAACTTTTTTTAATCCTAAGGGCATTACTTTTGTAACAGTATATACTGATTGACATTATGAAAACTTTAAATTTCTTATCTTCTGGCGTCATTTTGATCTGGTTATATCCTAACAATTTGTTCTTGAAAGAAAATTGTGTGCGACGACACAATGTCCACTATCAACTCTGAAATTAACAGCAGGAACTTGTTTTTCGGGCATGTTTATTTAAATCTCTAAAGTCAACGAAAACTCGGATCTGACCATTCTTTTTTTTTACTGGGACTATATTGACAACCATGTTAGATACTTGCTCTTCTTGGACTAAACTGGTGTCAATTAGTTTCTTCACTTCAACTATAACTTGTTTTTATTTCTAGATGTATTCTTGTGGGAGCTTGCTTGATTGGAGTTACAGTTTGGTCTAGTCCCAACTTATCAACTGCAACTTGTGCTAGTCCATGCATCTCGTCGTACTTCCATACAAAACAATTTTTGTACTCTAAGAATAATTTGATTATGTGAAGTAAGCGACATCCTCGTGAATCCTCACTTCTTGTATTGATAATTGTTGTAAGTCTTTTTTTTATATAGTACTCTTGTCCTTCATAGCAATTTTTTATACATTAGTGTAAAGACGAAGGAACCATCCTATGCTCATGAATCCATGGCCAACCTAGAAGACGTCGCAAAATTGATGATATGGAATATTGCAGTCATTACTAAGTCATCGATCTTCAACAATAACAACGTGATTGATCTGAGTGCTCTCTCTACTTTCTAGTTAAAGCATCATAACATCATTTTATTCGTTGTTTGCGGGCATCAATGTTCAAATACGCCAACATTCGTAAGTTCATTATATTGATTGAGGCACCGCGATCCATTAGTACTCTGGAGAGCATGAATTTGTCAATGCCGACGAAAATATATAGAGGATGGTTGTGGTCAACAGTATCGAGCAACAATTCTTCGTCTGTAAAGGTTACATTTGACTGTTGCTTCAACGAACATATCTCATCTAAGGAAGTACCATCAATATGAGCCAAACAGATCTCAAAATCAAGTAATGCTTTAACCAATGCTTCCCTAATTTTGTTTGACAGGATCAGAACATCGTAAATGCTCAACTTAGTAGGTATCTTCCTAAGATAGGCTAGAATTGTTCAGTTCTCCAGTTTATTCTCGAACAGGTGTTTCGTGTACCGACGGAATAGCCTTCCCTTGAGTAACCACTTGTTTTGCTTCGTCCTTTGGAGTCATTCTTGGAGGTAGCACTTTTCCATTTCTTAAGTTCACTTTCGTTATCTCCTCCAATTCTTGAACTATCTGATGGTGTCTCTTCTGGAGTATCAATTGGCTTTTCCCCAAGTACCTTCAAATTTGAGAATTCCAACTCTATCACGATTGGTGTTCTCTGAAATTCGAAGTCAGATGCATAATTATTTGAATTGTGATAGTTGTTATAGTCGTTATTTTCTCCTTTATTGTCGTTGGACTTATCATGATTTTGTATGATTTGAGAATTGTTGTTAGAATTGAAATTAAGATCTGAGTTAAATTAGTTGTTATCAGGTATGTCGTCATTAGAGACAGGTGAAACGTAGCTGAAATCCAGACTTTTCGCATCATATGACCCTGGAGAGACAAATAATCATACAGAATCAAGGGATTGAGGGATTCCTCTCCAAATCCCGCAACAACCAATCTAGGATAAGCATCCCCTATTCTACTCTTCGAGCCTTCAATCTTCTTCTTCTCGATGATCTTCGTCTTTTGTTGGAGTATATCCTCTTCTATTGTAATTGATACTGCCGGCTTGGTAGGTTTCAGAATTTGAATGGAAGCTTACACCGAAGTAGTTTGAATCTTGTTCAAGATCTTCGAAGATTTCTTGCATGCTGTGTTCCACCCATCACTGGCTTCATAAGGATCGATCGGAACAATGGTGAAAAGAAGCAAGTGCTAAACTAAATCATGAAATTTGACATAGTATTTTAATTTTGAGCTAGTGTTTAGCGCACAGTGGTATGAACTGTTGTGTTGAAGTGCGTGAAATACAGGCTTTGCTATGACCTTGTGCTTCAAGGCAAATGACGCATAAGGCCAACACAGCTCCTTACTTTATTCTTGATGTGCATTTAGAAGCGCGCTTTTGGAAACTTTGATTTCGACCTATATTTAAACTCTACAAATAATATCATTATATGTCCTTGATATTTAAACTTATCACATTTAGCCATCACTTTATTTTCTAATAATGTGAACTATTAATGTGACATCAACTTAGGGTCATAAGTGAATGCTATTAATGAACAACTTAATAATTGTTCATGAAAGGCCCGTTTAATCAATTTAATGAATAACCAGGAATGAATTTTAGCCTTAACATATAAATGAACATATTTGAATATTAAATAGTTCATTCATTTATGTTTGTGAATATATTAATATTTGTGCGACAAGTAGCTTGCTAAGAGCTCAATAAAATCCTCATTTTATTGTTGATGCTATTTACAGTTTAAATTATGTTTTATTGCACTTTAAAGGTTATTTATTGCTTTATAAGTGTAAGTTATGAAAATATTGTGTAAATTGTTGAATGGATAGGTCTCAAATCTAATTTTATTATTCACTAAACACTAGAAAAACTACTGAGAATTGTTTTTAGTGATATATCTCAATCATGAGTACCCTAGATAGATTTTGATAAGCTCGAATAAAAGCTCAAGTACTATTGAATTCAATGAGCTAATTTATAAACAAGTTTGAACACGATTTAGTATTTAGCTCAACGTGTTCATTTACAGCCATATATCCTTCAAAATTATACCGCATATTTTCACACATGTGGTTAATGTGATACTTGTCATTCATTTTATGCGTCAGTAACGAGTTTTAGTTGACTCCACTTTGTATCCAAGAATATTTCCTCTAAGAAAACTGAAACACAAACCGCTTGTCAAATCTTGCTCACTTATTTTACACCCACGGATGATTGATACGTCAGTATTACATGTGCTACCTGTGACCATTTCATTCATCAGTAATGCGCATTAGAGGATACCAATGTGTATCCGTGAAGTATATTCCCCCAAAGATATAAATTTGAGAAATAAAGATTGCTTGGCAAATCTTAAAAGACAATGTTATTTCCACACCCATTTAAGACATTTGTGCCCCCCTTTGTAGGAGCATGACATGAGTCCTCGTTTTCATATGCACTCCTTGAAGCTGAACCCAATGAACTTTGTGTAACTGTGGGTTCGCTTGGACTAGTGATGCTGCTCTTCAAAGAATGGCAGCTTATTTCTAGTCAACAATCTACCCAAGTCTTGATTTTAACTCTTAGATTTTAAAAGCATTCTGTCAAAATCTTGCATATGAAGCTAAATGTAGACATGTGGTCATGGTATCTAAATTATACTTTTTATTTTAATATTTTTCATTTTGTCTGCAGGATGAACATTTAACTCCTGGCCAGAAAATTTTGACCCGGCAATCCGCAAGTAAAAGCAGGAGGAAGCGTTTTGATTGAATCTGTGTAATAGTACGTCGCAGCTTTTACCTATGTGTTTTTCTTGGCAACATGACATATGTATTGTCTAATTAACTTGTGGACATTACTAAAGCAGAGTGGTTGGGGGTCTGAAAGTATTGTGTCCCTTAGGTGAACCGTGTTAATGTCAGTGATATTCATTCATAAAATTCCAGTGTGTTATTTCATCTTGAAGCCATTGAATGTTTATAACTACTCTTGCCTGAGTTTTCAACCTCAGTAACAAAAAGATTAATTATTTAAGTAGAAGATATATAGGCATACTATCTCATATTTTTTCTGAGTTTCAAACTGTTCATGTATTTAATTTGTTGACCTCTTTTCCACTTCAATCTTGGTCAAGGGTGTGCTCTGACTCGGTTCAATCACTTTGATTAGTGGTCTCCGAAAGGACTGCATCTACGCTCCTGGGCATGTTTGCTATTTGATGGTTCATTGGATGCGCCAAGAGAACATTTGTTTTGTCCAAGCAATTCTAGGCTTCATGTGCCCGCATAAAGGACTTTGCATGGCCACATAAAGAACTATAAGTAAGTTACTCTTTAAGTTCATCTTTAAGTCGACATTTTTTAAGGTTGCAAGGCTGGTGTTTGAGCGTCTCTGCCTTTAGGAATTGTGAGTCTCATTCCTAGGCTTCTCTACCTATATAATCTTTACGTTTTGCTGCATGTGTAATCCAACCTTTGTGTTTCTTTTAACTTAAGGTTTGCAAGTCTCAATCTTTTGGCCTCTCTACCTTCATTATTTTAAGTTCAATCTTGAAAGTATCAATGTTTGACCCAACACTAAAATCCGACTCGCACTCCGATGCAAAAAGTCGGATTTAAATCAACTTGTGTAAGATTTAGATTGGGTTTGAGTCGCAGCTTAAGTGACTAAGAAACCTAAAAGTCAGTTTTTAGTCAACCCAAAAATAATAACTTAATTATTTTTTTTCTTTTTTAAAAATATGAAATTATATAATTTTGTTATTTTTTAAGTTGTTGCATCCAATCAGATACACAAACAACAACAACAACAATTCTTTATCACGCTACGTGGGGTTGACTACATGGATCATTTTTCTCCGTTGCGTCGTGTTGAGTGTCATTGCATCTGAATCAGAAAAGCAGTTTAATTTTGAATTTGATTGGCCCTAAGTTGTTACAATTTGGAAGTTTGTCATGTTGCGCTGAGTCAGATTTAGGTTTAGGTGCGTGGGATTCGAGCTGATGTTGTTGATTCGTTTAATAAACTGGTCTAGTTTTTGGTACAATATTTATGTTGCGTCTTTTTTGGGTTTGGAATGAAAGTCGACCTTTGAATATGAATCGACACCCTTACTCTCGTCGTCATGCATTCCTCATAATTATGGTTGTAAGCCCAACATTTGGATTTATGTAATCCTATAAATACTTCATTTCCTATACTACGTAGTTTAATCACCTCATGAGCAAGGGACCAACTGCAAAAGACGATGTATGTCAAATGCTCAATACGAAGAATGACTATAAAGAGTGTCCTGCAGTCTGTATCAAGGTGAGGCAAACAATCATTCTTAGTTAAATGAATTGGATATGTTATGTCTTTGCGCGGTAGTCAGTCATGCTTAGCTCCTTTGAACTACAATCGGCCATGTTTTGTGCCTGCAGACCAATTTCCATATAAATTTGTCATGCCAGGCCAAATGAATTATCATGAGTTACATCCAACACCTATGAGCCAATGTAGGATATAATGAACTCCAGGAACTTAATCAGTGAGAAAATTAGATCATTCAGAAAAAAATAGATCATTCAAAATTAAATTTAACGGAACTATAGGAAATCTTTTGTAATTTAAGAACATCTGCGTCTAAAATCTTACTGTAAATCTTCCGAAAATTGCAGAAGAGCAAAGGGAAACTAGTTGGAGGCTTGGAGCTCTCTGTTTTCATAAATCTCAAACCTTGTTTTGGGGTCTGAGAGCCAAACAACCAAAACTTGCATTTGCAGGTTCCTGCGATAGAATCTGATTAAGGTTATAATTGGCTTCTTTGCAGCCATAGTTCCTAAAACTCTCTTATACAGCACTCACTGGCTTCACCATCTAGAAACCTCAACCCTTTTGGAACTCCTTACCCAAGATTTAGATTAGTTCCTCTCATCCAAATCTGGAGGAAATAGCAAATGATTCAGGCCATGCTATTGAATTCGACGATGAGGCTTAGGTGTTTTCGACGATGAGGCTTCCAGTTTCCGCCTTGCTCAGCAGGTATTTGGTTTACAGGGCACCAATGGAGTCCATTTTCTGATGAGGTTTTGCTTCCAGCTATGAATACACCTATTCTGAAGTTGAAGAAGAGTATAAAACTACTGCGGCTTGAAAAGTTTTCACCTCATTTCTGGTGAAGAGAAGACAAAGGCGTTTCAGTGGAGAAAATATTGCGTTCAGTTAATCGACATGACACAGCGGAAGTTTGAGTTCCCGCTCTCCCGTTGTATCACGTCTATTATCCGGACGCAATATGTTTTCATTTCAAGGAGAGGATGGTTCTGCCATCATGGTTGCTCTGTTATAATGATTGTTTGCATCAAAGCAAGCACTCCAGTGCCTTCACTATGGGTGCAAAATGAATGCTAAAGGAAAACAAATATTTAAATTTTTATTGGCGAAAATCATTATTTTGAGAGTTATTTCAAATACTTTTTTCTTTAGAAAATAATAACCTTTTAAATGAATAATAATTACTTTTCGTGCATATTATATTTTTTATTTTACTAGAAGTGATTAACAACTTTTATGGAGCGGAGGATTTATTTATAAAACATTCAAAATATTAAGATTTATGTATTTAACATTTAAGTTTAGCTATTTTACATCATGTAACATTGAGTTAATGAAGTTAATGAATCACATATTCGAGCCCGTCTGATTGCATTCGTCTTGCAGTGTGAGATCGAGTGTTAGGCACATGAAAGTGACCCAAGTGTTAGGCACAGTGTCTTAAGTCTTACTCATTAGACTATGCGGTTGATCGACGATTTTTTTTTAATATATATATATATATATATATATTAAAAAAAATAAAAGTGATGTGAAATGAAAACCCATATTTTTTATTGGGCTAAATAAATTTTGATCATAAACAATAAAAAAGAACATTATTACACGGTGAATTTATTACTGCAGCAGCTTTCTAACTTCACATCACTCAAATTTTCTTTTTACAGGCCGGACATCATTTGATATTTTATAATTCATCTCGCAATTTATGTCAACTTATCACCTGTCTATCTCCTATACATATTATACCAATTTTCAATTAAATTTGAATTATTTTTATTCCCATGTAATATTTAAAATAGTTTTTGAAATCTATTTGTCCAAATGAAAATATAATATATAAAATATTAATTCAACCTAATGAAGTTCATATTTTGTTCAAAATTTTCAATTTTAATTAAAAAAAAGAAAACATCAGCTATTTTTTACTATTTTTATTACACATAATAAAAAAAAAGAACCCATTTATGACATTGCGTGTAAAGTACCTAATCGGGCTCGCATGCGAACGGTAAATCAGTAAATCCTAAAGTTCCAAAGCCCATCAATGTCGACAGAGCATCTCTCTCGGTCTTCGCGCAGTGACGTGGCATCCTCGATTAGCCCAATAGGCTTAAAGTCAACTAAAAAGCGGCCCATCTGAGCCCGCGTGCCAGCCCGATAAAGCTAAAAACCCCCTCCGCTTTCACCGTCATCCCATCCCCATGCAAATTATTATTTTTTTTCTTTTTTGAGAAATTAACTGCGCCTCCTCTCATTGGAAAATAAATAATTATTACGTCAAAATGAGGCCCGCAGATTACTACTTTCTCCGTGGCCCATCACGTGACCCCACAACGTGCCGTCACCATCGCCGTCAGACCGCCTCGGGTTTCCCTTCCCCACTTCCCCGCATCGAGTCTCACGTGCAACGCACACGCGCGCAATCCCGCACGAACCGGCCGGCCTTTATTTTCGAAGCATTTACATGCATACCACGTTAGTGCAACACATTTACAAATCTAACACCTAAAATTTAATTTTTTTTCGTTTCATACCACCCAAAGCTTTAAATAATAGTACATGTATCCATAACAATTGAAGTTTAGGTGTTAGATGTGTAAATACTTAAAAGAGTTGTGTGGGATGCATGTGAATTTTCCTTTATTTTTAGTTATTTGTTTTCCTTTTTTTGAAAAATAGTATAGTCGTATAATAAAAATAATTATGGAATTTATTTATGGATTAAAAATTAATTTTTTTTTACTTTTAAATTTTGTAAAGGTCTTGTCATCATCTTTCTCAGCATCCAAGGACATAAATCCTCAACTACCATTCTATAAATGGAATTAATAGTATATAGCTATGTCAATGGCAGCTATTGAAATTATTCGAAAAAAAATTGCTTAAATTGTTGTCATAGTTTTTTTGTTTTGGGCATTTACATGCATACCTCCAATTCCTATATGCTTACATATATAACATTTAAACTTTTACTTTTTATATTTATAAATTATACCATCAAAATCTTTCATATAAGCTCCTAAAGGCATCCATATTATTTCCCTCACTGCCCAAGTAGCCTTGCTTCAGGACATCACATACTGAACCCCTTTCCTCTATGAATAGAAGATCATTCCATGAATAAAGGGTTACATATTCCAACATTTTTATTGTTCATTCTTTTACAGTGTCTTCTCTCTCTGTCTCTTCTTCACTCTCTTGTCTTATGCTCAATTCTTTGGGTGTTAATCACGAACAATCTCAGATTCTACACATGAAATAACACTACTATATCTCTCATTAACAACAAGTGAAGAATCAAATAGGCTAATAGCATATTTTCAATATAGGAAGTAAGTGGAGAATGTGTGATATATAAAAGGAGAGCATGTCTTATAATAATAGACAGGAAATACTTCCACCCAAGCCATTATATAGAGGTAGCAACCTATATATCTTAGTTATTATAAGAATGTCAACTTTGTTAGTGGACCCTTTGTATAAGAGATTCATGCTAGTCATGTTCAAAAGCCTTGAGTTGAAAATACATTCATTGAAGTCATATATTTGTTATAGGGATTAAAATCTTCTCCATTTTTGTTTCTTATATTAAGTACAATGAAAGTCGCTAATAAGAAGTCAGCTTGAGAAAACAATATGAGAGAGACGTTGAGCGGACCCCTCCATCTCTCTCTTGTTATACACATTATTAGCTACATAAATGAATGTTACAAAATACCTAATACATTTAAAAAAGCACTTCATCTTAAATCAATTATAAGAAACCTAAATCAGATTCAAAGATGTCTTAAAACGATTTTCAACTACAATCACCAAAATAATAGTGGAATATGTTACAATTTTATTCGTCTTTAAAATGGAAAATTTATCAATAAACTATAGGATTAGAAAGAGTCAACATTTATTTTGATCTCAATAAGACACAAACTATTCAAATTATTATTTTAGACTGATTTTTTGTAGTTCAAAACCCGCCCCATATTTTGGAGCTCCTTGCATTCTAAGTTGGAATGTTTTGATATTATAAAAGGATGAGAATGAATAATATTTTATTGGTGATCATATAGAGAGACTTTAGCTTTTGGAATAGCTAATTGAGAATGGGGTTTAGTAATCCATGCATGCAAGCTAGAAATTTAATGGGCATAGAAGCCTCTTCAAATCAATTTTTTTTATGCACAAAAAAAGTTGAGTTGTATTATTGTCATTCAAGAGGGGAGTATTGCCTCTATAAGTAGAGATGATAAAATTAATAACATAAATTTTGTAATTGAGTCTAGGTTTTTGGGAAGTATGTGACATGGAGGCTTGGTAATGGCCAAGGATGAGGGAGTAATCTTTGGTGGAGCTTTGGACCATTTCTAGAAATGTTGGCTTCTACAATATTTCTTGCCTCTCGAAGTAGAACTTTTGCATTATTTTTAGAAGAAGAGGGCTCATCATTAGCGAGCATATATCTTCCACTACAAGAAGTGGAATGTTAATTTTATTAGCAAACAGAAACAACCCCTCCTCATTTCAGCAACTGAGGAAGAAGTTCAAAGAATTTTGCTCATAAATGGAGGTGAGTTAATTTTGCTTATAAAAGGAGGACAAGTTAAATCAACCTAATTAATCTAAAATTTCAAGTTTAATTTTGAAAAAGAAAAGGTTTTCCAAACAAGAAATAGGGTTCCATTCCAGACAATTTATAACCCTCAAAGGAAGAAAACTTGAATAAGAAGAAATCACTTGATAAACATAAATTTTTAAGGGATTATTTGAGAATCTATAAGTTTCTTACGACCTCCAATAGGAAATTATATAAGTTGCATTTAGCAAAAGAGTAAAACTTCAATCAGCCTAGCCAATAAACTCATTCTCAACTGAAAAAAAAAACCTCTTCAAAGTAACTCTCATAGAAGGAAACATTTAACCTTTTTTTAGTGGAGATGAGGTTTTTTTAGTTCATAAGATTAGTATTTGCTTGCACATTATTTGGGTTGAATGGGTCACCCAAAGGCAAGGGATTATCCCTAAAATAAAGAGTGAAGAATTAAGATTTCAGAAAGCGAGAGAGTGAGTGAGAGAGAGAAAGATAAGACAACATGATCAATGATATATGTATCTATCTTCAAGGAGGAAGAACAGATACAAAGAAATCCTAGAACCTTAAACATGAGGGCTTTTATGGATGTTATGGCGAAAAGAAAAATGTGAATGGTTGTGAAGAAGGAAAGGTGAGTGCGCACACCCCCAACCAAAGTTGAAGGGAGAGGTAAATGAAGACTCCTATATAAGGTTGTGCATCAATTGGTCAAAATTGAACTAAACTAAACAATTTTGGTTGATTAAGTTTGGTTTCAAAAGTGCATTTTGGTTTTCTATATTTAAAACCTCAATATCTGGTTATTAGTTATTTGTTTAATTTTATACTTCATTTAACTGATCAAACCAAAGAGCAGAAATTTTGAAGTTGAATGAAAGAAATAATTTGGAAGCTTGTAAGGGAGCTACTATCAGTTTGAAGGGGAAGAGAAACTTGTTGTATAAGGAGAAAAATGTTGCTAAGAATAAGACTCTCTACTGAGATACAGATTTTTTGTTTGTTTACACATGAATGTTGGTTAGTTAATTAAATCAAAAATTAAAAAAGAAATTGATAATAAACTTGAAATCAAAACTGTTCAAGTTGTACTACATATAAATGCTAAAATATAATTTATTTTAATTTAAAAACTAATAATGAAACTAATTAAAATTTAAACATGAAATTATTTTAAAATTTAATCATTTAAAGTGGAAAATAAATGACAACAAAATATTAGTGATGCACGTCGAAAGATTCGCGATATTGGAGTAATAACTTAATATCTTAGTGTTGGACAAAAATCCAGCACACACTCAAGTAATTAAAGTGATACACGAAGCGGGTGGCCACGTCACGCAAGTATATATATCAAAGTAATATGTGGTTTAAAGGAGTTCGTGTATCGTTCCCACGATGAAGCTTGTTAAGAAAATGATTTGAAAAAGCAAAAGCTCTAGCTTACTAACTAGTTCAACCTAGTTTGGCGAGATCATAAAACAATTAAAGACAATCCTAAGTTTAGCAGGTTCTGAAGAAAGCAAAACAGAAGAAAGTGCGGATCGAAGTTCTTTGGTGTTTTTCCAAGATTGATGAGGATCATGCCTCTGTGATTTAGGTGTGACACTTGGCTTGATTTTCATTCAAATTCCTCTTTCGTGGTGGTAGTCAATCAGGAATATTAAGTTCTTCTTAAGTCTATGCCTGGGTTCGAGGAAGATTTGAAATTTTACAAAGATAGCTTCTGCCTATCTTTATGGCATCCCTAATAAATTCAAATCCTATTTGATTGGTTCTAAGACTCAGAATAAAACTTTCCTATTTGATTTGGATCTTGTGGTTAACCTAATCGTTCCACTATGCTTCTGTCGAAGTTGCTGATTTTGATGGATTTTAACGTCCTAACTAACTGGCCAGGTTAGGAGTAAATGAAGGCCAGAAGATTAACCAAAAACTTTTATCGAATTAAAGCACAGAAAATGATACGAGAAATAAGGAATAAAAATCAAACTAAGAAATCTATCCCAAAAATCACAGAGGCACAAAAAAGTTCTTTTTGCTACTTATGGCTAGAGATAAAAATAAAGATAATTTCATTGAAACAAAACATGCAAGAAACATTTTTATTGCAATAAAAGCACTTACAGCCCTTTGATCTTCTCTCTTACAAGAACAACCTCCAAATTCTCTCACAAACTCTCCAAGGAAAAATAGACAAAAGAAATCATAGAGAAGAGAAGAACTCTCACTTAAACCCTATCCTCCTTTTGAATTCTCTCCTCAAAAAGCTCCCTAATTCTTCTGATTACAATGATTTTACAACATGCATTCAAAAATTTTTCCCAAATTCATCAGAATCCCACAGTAAAAATTTTTCAAATATGAAAATACGCACTAGCGCGACCACGCCCGACCTACGACGTAATTATGTTGTGCAATCAAGTTGGGCGGCGTGGTCATGCCACAATTTGACGTGGAGACGCCGATGATTCCTTCACACGGTTCAATTCAGCAGATTGGACATGACCACGTCCAGAAACGACGTGACCGCACTACACAAGTGGTGTGGTCAGGCCTAATTCAAGCGTGGTTACAACAGACCAAATTTTTTAATATTTCTTCGTTTTGCTTCCAATTTCGCGCTAGTCCTCATGTAGCATGCAAAATACAATTTTAACCTTCAAAAAGCGTAAAATCATGAAATTAAAGAAACAAATGATGAACTTAAAGCATAAAAAAGCTTGACAAAATGGCGCATTTCAGTCTCCACAACTAGACACTGTTGCTCGACGAAAACCGCCACCACCGTTACCTGCCAACATCAAACCACCATTGACGTGTCATACCCCTTACGTTGAGCCACTGTCACCATGTTAGACTCACATCACTACTAGGCCACTAACACTTGACTGACACTAAACCACTACCTCCCCCATCATTAGACCACCACTATCGCTAAATTACCATCATGTTGCACTACCATCATTGGGCTTTGTTGCTACTAGATGACCGACACCAGATGAACGCCATGTCTCTGCCAACATCAGGCTACCATCACCTGACCACCGCCTATGTGTCGAACCACCATTGTCGAGCTTACACCCCCACGGTCAGTCCACCATCATCGAGCAACCGCCACCGCTTTAATCACTACTACTATCAGCAGGTTGTTGCAGCCCTCATAACACATTAGCTTGGCCACAGTCGTTGTGTTGGACCACCTTCGTCGGGCTACCACTACGGTAAAACCAATATCACTCGACCGAAATTGCGCCACCATCAAACCAATATCACTCTGTTGACCTTACTTTTGGTTGAGGTCTAGAAAACTTCTTTAGTAG
>NW_018253466.1:447297-449890 GCF_001263595.1 Phalaenopsis equestris
TCCTTCCGAAGCAGGCAACGGGATTTCAATTCCGATAGCCGACAGCTTCTTACGGGCAAACCCCACACCAAAAATAGTGCCGACACACTCAATCGACATTGAGCCACCATCAAACTATCGTTGAGACGCAGTTAGGTCATCATCACCAGAATACCACCATCATCACTGGATCATGATCTCTCAGCCATTATTATGTTGGATTAATGACGTTCCACCACCTCTGTTATGGTATGCCATTGTCATCGCCTTATCATCCTCTCCGGACCATCATAATGTCGGGTCATCATCTTATGCTAGAGCACGACCGTCGAATCGCCATCGCTCTTGTGGTACATCATTGTCATCATCGAATCATGCATCATTGTCGTCATCGAATCATCCCCTAACCACAGTCGTCGTTACACTGAACAACATTTGACAAGCAGTCACCAATGCTCGGCCAATATCACTGCTATCACGGGATCACCTTTACTTGGCCAACATCGTCATCACAATACACAGTCATTAACATTGCCATCACAATACACTATTATTATTAAATCACCATCGTCAAGCCATTGTCGAATGGCTATTGCAACTACTGTTTATGGTCCCTGTTGCCCAATAGACACCTCCATCAATGACAACGAATCAAGAATTGCCGCACACCCCCTTCTGTCAATCTTCCATTATCGCAACACATTTTTTTCTAAATCTTGTATCATTATGTTTTGTGGTTCAATGGCAAGACAATTTTGAAGCATACATTTGAATTGTGAAACCTCTTTAACTAGACTAAGCCTCATAAATTTTTTTTCTTTCAAAATGTCTATGTAAAAACATATTGAATCCCCTCTATCAACGCTTCTTTTAATCATATGTATTATGAATTTTAGTACAATGACTACCATCACACAAATATAGCAACAAACATATATTTTCATTATATAATATTAAATTAAATTAATAATTCTTTTGTTAATATTCTATTTTAATTTTTAAAGAGAGCACTTCTTGAAAAAAAGAATTATAAGTAAATTATAAATATATATTTTTTGTTAATACACGTAACGGTTTGCTTGCCCAATTAATCCCAAATCTATTTTTTATTCAGAAGAACCCGTTTCATTCTCACCCTTCGACCCACCCGCCTCCACCACCGCACATCTCGCGTCCGATCAATCCACGCCCGACGTTTTGCGCGGGTACCCAACAGAACCATAGCCGCCTACGAGCACGTTAGGGCGCACATGGCGAGCCTGCGGTCCGACTTACGTTCCCTTGATAAACGGCTCAGATCGTACGACCCACTTGACTTTGATTAAAAGCCACAGAATTAAAGCGAGACACGTCACCACTCCGTACAGATTAACGTCCATTAATAACTTTGTTTATCATGCCAAAGCGCCACCTAATCCTGTTTAAGAATTACTTAAGCCATTAGCAGTCTTTTATGTACCTTCATATTCTTAAATAATCTTAACAAGTTCCAACACCTCCATACAAAAACGTGCATTTGTAGATAGCTACGGACAAACGAGAATCTTCAAATTTCGTAGATGATCGACGTCTCGCTGCGAGCCACGTGTCGACACCAAAATAAAGATTTCAGAAATAGTCAAATCGGGCGGGCCTCTGGTTCTGCTTGCAGGAATCTGATCGGCGCAAGCCCGGCATGATCGGCGGCGGATAGGAGCGGAGGAGCGCGAAATTGAGTCCTTTGAAGAATTTATGCGTCTTCACGTCGGCGGCGCCGCGTCTGGAGCCGAGCCGTGTGGAGGGATCCTTTTTCAGGAGGCCGGAAATGAGGTCGCGAGCGGCGGACTCGTCGGCGGCGATGGCAGCGGCCGCCGGCTTTGGAAAGACCAGCTGCTGCTTGAGAATATTCCGGAGCGTGACCTCATTTGTGGGACCCGCAAATGGCGTCCGCCCGTAGAGAAGCTCGTAGAGGAAGACACCGTAGGCCCACCAATCGACGGCATTTCCGTGGGGCCCGCCGGCTGCTACCTCAGGCGCCACGTATTCGTGGGTCCCGACGAATGAGTTTGACCGTGCTTCCACCGGCTCGGCGACAAACCTCCGGCAAGGCTGCGCCGCTCGTCTGGCGGCAACTCTTCGCCGGAAGAGCCGGGCCGGTGGCGGCGGGGTCGGCTTCGATGTGCTCGACGGCTGGGGAGGAGGATGATTCGAGGGAGAGATCGAAGTCGGATAGCATAATGTGGCCGTCGGATCGAATGAGGATGTTCTCTGGTTTCAGATCTCTGTAAACGATTCCGAGCATGTGAAGATATTCGATGGCGAGGAGAACCTCCGCCGCATAGAACCTGAGGAAGACAGCAGTTATAACTAAAATTATTAAGCCGTTAGGTAGATGTGCCAAAAAGGAGGCATTTTTATTATTTTTTTTTCTCCAGAAAGAGGGATGGAAACCTGGCCCAGAGGAAGGGGAATCGGCGGCCGGGTTGATGATGACGGAGAGAATGGAGATCACCACCGCTACAATACTCCATTACTACACAGGAGTAGTGTGGGGAGGCGTCGAAATCAGCAAAGAGAGTGGGGAGAAAGGGATGGTCGAGAACTCTCAAAATCCGCCGCTCTGTATCCGCTCTTC
>NW_018253466.1:449928-463177 GCF_001263595.1 Phalaenopsis equestris
CTCTTCCGAGCTTCTTCTTCTTTGCAAGGACCTGCTTGTCGACGATTTTAATGGCGTAAAGCAATGGATGGACGTCGCCGCCGTGTTCATCACGGAGGCGGCAGAGGTATACATTGCCAATGTCGCCGGAGCCTATACGGCGGAGGAGTTTAAAATCTTTGGGACCGAGACGACCGGTACCGCGGGAGCGAATGGCCGCCCAGGCGGCGTCGGAGGAGCGATGGGGCTTGGAAGAGGAATCCGGCGGAGGAGCGGCGGCGGCGTCGAAGGAAAGACGGGAGAAGCTGCTGCAACGCTCGCAGCTGCCACTGCTCATCGAGCTCTGGCTCGAGTTAACCGTTTCGGAGCCGATTTCTCCGTCGGAGTCCGGTGATAACTCGATCATCTTAAAACAGGGGAGCTCTCTGTGATGGAGGAAGAAGAAAGGAGGGATTTTGGGTTCGTTTTTGAGTTCAAAAAAGGGAATGGAAAGGAGGGAGGTGAAGTTTGAATTGGAAGAGAGGTTCTATTAACTCATGGCGCTTTGGAATCGAACATGTGAGAAGAATGAGTGCGCCGAAAGAAGGAGAAGGGGAGCGAAGGAGAGGATTCGTTGGAAACTTTTGGAAGCTTTGCCGCATAAATTCATGAATCCGACATAGAGAACAAAGAAGAAAGAGGAAAGGATGGGAAAGTGTTTCGAATTTTTAGGGTATTTTAAAGGAATAATGGTTTAGAAGAAGATACAGCAACAGGAACCGCCTGCCAAGCTTCCTCTCAGGCTCTCTTTCTCTCCCTCCGCTTTCGCTGTCTCTAAGCGAGCACTGCTGAGAATAATTGCATATTTATGCCAAGGGCCAGAGACAACCGAGCAGAGTTTTTGAAGAAACATGAATATAATTTTCTATTTAATGAGTCTTAAGAGCTAAAATATTATTGATATATGAAATTGCACACTAAACGCTTGTCACTTGATTCTTATGTATTTATACAATTTATATCTAAATTTTAATATACAAACAAAATATTAAATATAAAAATGTGTCATTTTTTAAAAACTAAAATAATGATTTTTGTAGGGTTTTATACATGTGGAGGTCCCAAACATTATAATTTAAAGGTAAAGGACTCAAAACATATAAATTACAAGGGACGATCTCTCTCCCTTTCTCTCTGTCATCGTCAATGCACAGCGAAACATTCCCTGTCTTATCTTCTCCATCTTCACCTCCACCCATTTCCCATGCCTTAGACACTCTCACCTCTTAAACACTCCCATTTTCTACACCAGCACCCCCTGAACTCAAACCCTCTCCTCCCCTTCACCCTCTTCGCCCTGTTAACATCAAGTACGATTCGTTTTGATGAGCTTGATGAGCAAGTTGACGACTTGGAATTCATTCCATAATTTCATTTGAGGATTACATTGGCCAGTTGGGTGGCTCTGAGTTATCGAGGCAGAGGAGCTTGAAGGAGTCATCTTGTACAGTTATGTGAAACGTGGCGATGGAAAAGAAGATGTCTTTGACCATGAAGCTGCAATCGCTATCGTTTGAACATCAAAGGAGAATGGTGTGGCAGAACTCCTGCATTTGGTATTTGTGGAATATGATTCTTGTGGAGGAATTTTTGGTGAAAAAGATTGCTACTTTGAAACATTTGGAGGTGACATTGTCAAAGGGGAACAGGTTGCGGGTGAAGTCTTTGATGAGGTCGCGGAAGCTCTGAAGTTGATAGGATAGGGTTACCATCTAGTGATGTTGATCTTTGAGGCTGTGGAGCACGGTGGATTTGTACCGGTCTGAGACAATTCCAACGCAGAGGGTGGCAGGGCTACCATCTTTGCCTTTGTTGGAGACGTTTGTAACAGAATCCCAAAGCATGTTCTCAGCATACTTTCTTAGAATGTGGCCGTCAGAGATGAGTGCACGGTGGAAGATTGTGGTTCTATTTAGGAGACTGATCCCGATATTTTGTTATATGTAAGGATTTATGAAGTTGACACCACTACTTGAAGATTTTAATCCCCGACAATGACACCAAAAACTTGATCTCAAACTTCAAACTTGATCCTAAGCAAAAAGTAAGATTTTAATTATATTTTTACATAGTAGGTATTCTACGCAAGTATACGTATCGTTATCAAGTAGTATAGATCTTTCTGATTAAGCCCAAAATATCAAACCCACGGAGATCGAGGTTAATCACGACAACTTTCAAGATAAGTTCTAGTCTAGAATAACACGCCCTAGCTTGGAAGGTCGATAAATGTTTGGTTTTGATTATATCCTACATTTATCACTATAATAATACTTCTACTCCTAAACTAAAATACTTCGTGAAAATCAGAAAGTGGGGTTTAATATATTCAAAGTACTCTTCCTCATACAATGAAATTAGTGACATGTGTAAAAGTAAAACAAGTTGCGGGAGAGATTGTGAAAAATAAGAGCAATTATATTCTTTACCATTACTAAAGATGCTATAAAGAACATTGGTTAATCTAAAGTTTGAATAGTTCTGAAGACGGGCTATGCAGAGAAGATACTACCTCTCACTCTAAAGTTCCCTCTTATCCCTCCACCTGTAGGCTAACATCTCGCATCAAAACCTAAAATAATAGACCAAATTAGGGGGCTTTAGCCTGTCACTCTAAAGTCCTCTAATTCTACACCCATTAAAGATTATTTTCATATTTATTTACACTCAAACATATGGACTACATTCTCATCCATATAATCTCATGTGATTTTACCACAGTTGATTGAGACAACACCATCCCGGATCTTACATGTTCTTACAACATATTTTAACAGGCAAATTGATCAAGTTTACATGTAAATGAAGAACAAAGTAAAATCATCATAATATATTTTCACTCTACACAATTCTATATCATGCACATACATACTAATTCATTACAAGAGGGGAGAGTAAGGAAAACTACTCACTACACATGGAGAAACAACAAAAAATTTTTATTGAACAAGACTTTGAAAACATACAAACAAATTACTAAATTCAAATCAAAATATAATGAAAAAACTTATCTCTAATGGAAATCAAACTCTTCTTATATAGCAAAAGCAATCTCCTTACAATCCTCTCCAAGAACAAAGTGAAAAGAAAAGAAGAAATTCTCACACTCTCTCTTTCTCTCTCACCATGTCGCCCCACTGCCCAAGCCTTCTCAAGCCTTCTTCTTCTTCTCTAAGTCTTCTTCTCCTCTTCTAATTACTTCAAGAGTTTAAGAGTTTTTAAGAGAGTTTTTAAAAATATTTCCTAGCCTTATTTATAATTTCTCAAGAGCTTCTTAAGTGTCTCTTCAAAACTGTCTAGATTCAATGAATCTTCCAAATGGTGCTTCAAGTGACTCTTCATAACTCCATATAACCACCCCAAATTCTTCTAGAAAGTAACTTTTCTCACTTACAATGAATTACCGAAGAGATGCACGAAGCACCGCTTCAAAAATTGTCCAAATCCGACGTATATTCTAGAAAATATGTTGAAAACCGTCTCTGGCGCCTAAACGCCATATTTGGGTGCTTAAGCGCCCTCCTCTCTATTTGGGTGGTGCCTAAGCGCCATATTTGGACGTTTAAACGCCGGCCACAAGAACTTAAGTGCCCAGCTTTAGTCCCCATGGCTCCGGTGTGCCCCGATTTGATCAGATTTGCTTCGGTTTGCTCTGTTTTTATCCATTTTTTGTTCCTTTTGCTCTGATCGCTCTAAATTCTTTAATTTGATGTACCTAAAACCAAAAACACAAGAAAAAATATCTTTAAAGTGCAATATCATTAACAAGAAAAAAGAAAAAATATCTTTAAAGTGCAATATCATTATAAAATAAAACATGAAAAATAGTACATTTTTAGGTGTATCAGAGACCTTCCTTCGTAATTTATAAGTTCTGAGGCCTCTACATGTAAAGTATGAAATTATCATGTTTGAGAACCTCCCTATGTAAAAACCCCTATTCCTTATGTAACGATATTATGTATATCCTCAATATAATGTAATGATGCTCTCTGAAGATGGTGTAATAAGGCACCATGAAGATGGTGACTTTCTCCAAACTCAAAAAACTCCCTCTCGTACAACTTATGATTCTGACTCCCACGGACTACAAATGTCATCATAGCTCACTATTACGACCCACGTGGCCAACTATGACCTAAGTGGTACTCTTAACTCCAAACTAAGTGGCTTACGGATTTCAAACGACTAACCACTATGACCTGTGATAAATATAACCTACACGGCTTATCGCTCGTGCGACTCTTAACTCCGGCCCTTGTGGCTTACAAACGTCATCACAACCCACCATTATGACCAACATGACCAACTACGACATATGTGGTTTATAGTTCATGCAACTCTTGACTCTGGCCCCCACGACCTACGGACGTCTGCACAGAGCACTATTATGACATACATGACCAACTACGAACTACGTGATCTATAGCTCATGCAGCCCCGAATCCGACCTCTGCGGCCTATAGACATCATCACAACTAATCACTGCGACTTATGTGACCAACTAAAATCTACGTGGCTTACAACTTGTGTAGCTCCCAACTCCTGCCTTTGTAGCCTACAGACAACATCACAGCTCTCTACTACAACTTATATGATGAACAATGGAGTATGTGGCCCACAGGTCACACAACCGCAATATCGATCTTTATGGCCTACAAACATTATCGCAACTCCCCACTACGACCTATGTGACCAAGTATGACCTACGTGGCTCACATTTCCTGCAGCTTTCTACTACGTCTTATGTGGCCAACCATCTATGACCCACACAATCAACTACTATCATAACTTTCAACTACAACCTATACAATAAGCACACTACAATCACCATTTACTATATTTACGGCGGACTACTGCCTCCATAACACTCGACTACGACTCTTACAATATAATATCACTAAGAACTAGATTCATTACAACCAGACTATGACTATTATTGATGAACCACAATTGTACATTACAATGACCATCTTTGTAGCACAATATTTCCTAATTCAAGAGAAAAGTGATACGTGTACTCACCGTTCATAGCAGATCATTTCAACTGTGCTAGGTCCTGTGTTTTTTCCCATTTCCAGGGTTTTCCGCATAAAAATTTGAGGTGTCTTTTTCTGCTTACTTCTCTTTTATTATCTAAGATGTGTGTTGGAGTCTTTTACAATGTTAAGATGACAATTCATTACTCTACTGCCACAGACCTTCTTACACACATCAACATGTTACACATGTAAATACATAAGAATTGAATGGACATGCATGTAAATGTGAAGTTCAGGTGTTAAATATTTAAAAGGATAAGAATTGAATAACATAGGAATTGCATGGTATGTATGTAATTTTAAGTTTAGGTCTCCAACAGTAAAAACGTAGGAATTGCATGGCATATATGTGAAAATTTATCAGGTGCTTAATGTGTAAGCATATAAGAATCGCAGGGTATTCATGTAGAAATTGAGGTTTAGGTTTTAAATGTGTAAATACATTGGAACAAGCGTTATTTATATAAATAAGAAGTTGAGGTGTTAAATATGTAAATACGTAAGAATTGAATGGCCATGTATGCACATATGAAATTCAGATGTTAAACATGGGAGGCTGTTATTCATTTACTTAATTATTTAATTCGGCTAGGTTTATATTTATTTAGTTAAATTTAAGGTTAAATTATTAAGATTAATTTTAATTTTAAATTAGAGTATGTTTAAGTTAAATTTAGAGGCTTCGAATCCTTCACTCGCCCCTTTTCTTGCCGCATGGAGGCTTTCTTTGGAGTAGAGTATGGAGGTCTTGATGATTAGGGTCTATGCTTTGCAGTTGAATAGGGGCAAACTCACCAAACTGGTCCCTAATATGAAGGAGTTCGCTGTTGAATCTGTGACTTCTGCTTGACCCAAAATCAATTTGCTCCCGTCACTGATGATGATAATTCAAAGGATAATAGCCTACACTCTCATCCATCGAGATATTGTTCGCTATTGCCTAACAAACTCACAATTTGGTCTCATTAGTATAATTTCCCATGAGTTCACCTATCTTAGGAGTGCCCCCACATGAGCATGCTTAACTTTAAATTTTCTCATGAAATTTCAATGTTTATATCAGAAGGCGCCTCAATGTTTAGGAGCTCAGCTTAAATCTACTTGAGGAGTTTCATATATTCCGATTTTTAAGTAATTGATGCACTCATTAATCTTCTAAAACCCGTAATCATCCACTATATTTATAGGAATCAAGTGGCAGCCTCTATATATTCAAGAGGTGGCTTCCATAATGTAACACTTTATCTCATATAGGGTTTAAGAGGTTACTCTGATGTCATGGAATTTTAAATTGTTTGAATTTTAGTTCTCATATTCAGACTAGTGTAATGCTCCAATACCATTTGTAACAACCCAAACACTCATCCATAAAAATATTGTTTACTTTAGTCTAATGGCATTATAGTTTTGACCCATTGATGTAACTTTTTAAGAGGTCAACCATCCCAAGAGTGTGTCCATACAAGCATGCCTAACATTTAAGTTTCTGTTGAAATTTCATCTGTTACACCAAAAGGCACATCAATGTTAAAGAATCCAGCTTCATTCTATTAGAAGGGTTTCATAACTTGATTGACTTGTGTTGATCTGTTTGTTGTCAGCAGTGTATTTGTGCTTAAGAGTCTTATTCAAGGCGACAAAATTCCAAGTGTGGTTATAGTGGATCTTGTGTTCCATTTGTGATTATTTGTTTTCCCTTGAGAGGTCGTGTTGAGTCACCTACATCTCATTTTGTACTATAAATGAATAAAATAAAAACTTTTTCTTTCTTCTAAATACTTTTTTGTGTACGTTTTTGTTAATGTGTATTGATGAGTTCGTCTCTGACGTTATCATGTTGCTTAACGTGTTGATTTGGTGCAGCACACTCATAATCAAAATTTGCTCAAATTAAATAAATTTCAAATAAATTGTTTTGTCACTAGAACATCTCTCTGTGACCTTTGTGATCAATGTGCCCCATTAACATCTATTGTGAGCCTCTTCATCATAGTCATATGCCTCCTTGATAATTTGTTGCTCAAATCACCTTGACCTTAGACTGCGAGTCTATTTAGAGCTGCTGCAGCTGTTTGAAGAAGCAATTGCGAAGCAACTACAGAAGAAATTGTGGTGGCTATTATAAATTTATTCCATTTTCATAAAGTCGGCCTCCAGTTTTCTAGTATCAACCACATTTTAATAGCTCGAGTTGAAAAAACAACTTTCTACCACAAAAATTTCTAAAAAATAACAAAGAAATCAGTTCCCCAAATAGAACATAAAGCTATCCCAAAGACACCCTACATCTCATAGATCTCTTTTATATGTCATCAATCGTCGTTAAAACCTTTCTATGACATACATGCATATATTATTAAAATAACAACATCAACTTAAAAAAATTGAGAAAAAGAAGCAAATGTATATAAAATTGACATTATAATTAATTAACGAATCATATCGCATAACAAAATCTAATCATTAAATTTCATCTTTTTTAAAAAGATATTGTTAGCTCAGAATTAAATGTGGAATCGCTTAAAATACTCATTAGGAGTTGAAACTTGTAATACAATATAAATACCTGTCTCTCGTCTTCCAAACACTTCTGCATGGCTGTCAGAATTATTAACACGTAATGCTGATTTTGATGATCTAATGGAGTATTTAAAGTCACATTTTGGCTGTCTGGATGGTGGGATGCTCATACTTTCATCATTCTGAATCTTCCCCTCAGAAAGGGTATATATGTAAATAATCTGTTTTCATTTCTTCTGCTTGAAGACAAAATTCAGCACTTTTCTTTGTTGACCTGGTCAAAATTAAATTTTTGGAGTTTATGCTGCTGCTTGTTTTAATTTAGTACAGGGATCTTTTTAATATTGTATGAACAGATAAAAAAATTAGGTAATGAAATGATTAAATTACTGTATATGAAGATGAAATTAATTAGGTTTTGAATTTGTGTCATGTGTCATTCACAGTAAGGCTCATGTAACGTATAGGGCTGTCAAAACGGCTCGTTGTTCGTGAGCATATCATGTTCGGCTCTTTAAGAAACTTGTGTTCGGCTCGTTCGCTGAGTTAAAGAGCCGGACATGAACATGGTTGTATATTTTCGGCTCATTTTGACTTGAAATTCTACTAATCAATTATATATATATATCTTTGATGAGTAGTATTTTAAAAAAAAAATTAATTAACTGCAAGGCTACAAAGATTTATAATCAATTAAAAGTATTAATGAAGAAAATTGAATAAAAACTATTAAATTAGATTTAAATGATGTTTTATATCTTGTCCCAATCTAATCCTTAACATCTTATGGCATCTTATGGCTACGTGATTAGGGTTATCAAAACGACTTTTTGTGTGTGAACGACTCGCTAAGCAAACGAGCCGAATGTGAACGCACTTTTTGAGCACGAAATATAAACGAGCTGAGCCTGGGCTCGCTCGTGTTCAACTAATTTACACCCCTAGTAAGGTATACATTAAATCTCTCTTTCTTCCTCACTTGAAACCGGAGCTATTGCAATTTCTTAATTACATACATAACACCTAAAACATTGCTATTTACAAATCTAGCATTCTCTTTCATCCATTTTCAAATTCTCACTCAAATATCAAAATTCAAGTCACAATGATTTGATTGTGGCATCAGTTTGGTAGTTCAAAAATATCACTTGGATGCTAGATTTGATAAATAACAATGTTTCAGGTGCTATGCATGTAATTATCTCTTTTTTTTATTATTATTGAATGTAACATTCTAGATTTGTTAATTAATTAAATTAGTTGATTCGAATATTGGTTTAAAAATCATTCAAATAATATTAAATGATTACGTATTTTAATAAAACGAACTTATATTATATATGGAAGAACATAAAAAATATACAGGCCATTATCATTAAAAAGAACTTAAGGATATTTTCCCACAGTAGTACACTCCTATTAATTAAATCACAACTTTCCCAATTCCATCCACTCTTGACTCAACATTAAAACCATACACAGCATGTGAGGCTGACCCACCCCATGAGTTTCCGAATCTCTTCATCAATGGCTCACATGAAGACTCAAAAGTAGTTGCTTTAATGACTAGGATGGCCAAATCATATAATTCATAAATACATATATATATATATATATATATATATATACACACACTCAATGTTCAAACTTGAAGTATGGAATCACCCCAAGCTAGCATGAGATTTGATCAGAATATTCTAAATATATTCTCAGGAATCACATTCAAACCCAAACAATTTAGCGACTACAATTCTTCATAAGCGTTCAACTAGATCCAACTTATTTAGTTTAACAGAATATATCGGTTCCACTTGTTTGTCAAAAAATTAATTACATCATCCATTTCAACAAATCCATACAACAAACAAACTCAACAAGACCAAGTGATTTCATCAGCTTATTTAGTGGCCTAAAAGCATTATCGTATACAGTGCATCATACAAACTGGCATCAATATTTATTGTCTCAATGCATTTTAACTTCTTTTATAGTCATCTATTTAACAGTCTCCCAATGCAGTCAATCCAAACCTATAAATAAATAACAAAAAAGAGGAGAATTTTTTTTTAAAATGTTTCATCTCAATATTTTTAGAATCTTCTTCTCCCCATGTTTTCTTTTACAAGCTCTAACTAAGTGTTATGAGATATTCATAATTTGAGATTCAAGTAAGGGCCCCATTAGTTGTGTGAGGACAGTGGCTTGTCTTGAGGAATGCCAGCCAAAAGCAACATCAAGTGGAGCCAATGCCTATGAAGAAGTTGAAAACTTAAAGGGAGAAAGATACCTACAACTCATTGAAAGATGCTTGTTTGTTTACTCAAAGACAATCTTAGAGCCCCACAATTATTTATGTCTCCTACTGCCTGGAGGGACACTTACGTTATGAACAACACATGTGTCATGCATGAGTGCCAGTACAAGGTTTATTTTAATCAAACAATCAGATCAGTAATTTTTGGAGACACAGACCAATGTATTCTTTAGAAATCCAATCATAGAGTACTTATATTATTTCATTAGTTTATATTAAGTACTAATCATAATCAATTAGCTTCAGAGTTTGTCTCCATTTGCTTCTTGGTGTCGATCTTAATGTTGTCATTAGCTGTACAAACAAATTAACAGTACTGTGGTTTCTACGCTGCGGAGCATTATATATATATATATATATATATACAGGATTGGCACATGTTACATGCGATTGGATTTGATTATTTCTGTGGTTTTGTTATTCCATGCAATGTTGGAGGAAGTTAAATGTTAATTAGTCTGAATGCATTGATTAATTAAAGAGTTTTATGCAACTAAATGTTTTGTCGTTCTTGTTTGATAATAATTAATCTCTGGAGTCATATCTTGCACAGTATTTGTATGTGACTTGTTATTGTTATTATTATATGGACAAAAAAATTAATTATCATGCCTTTTGTCTGAACTTTTCCCAGACAGCATTTGAAATTTAAGGATTCGTGTTAAGGACGTTAAGTTCATGTTTGGAGCACACTGTTCATTGATGTTTCTTGTTAAAAATTTGTGTTCAATTACCACACGTACTTGTATGCATTCATAACAATCTAACACTAATTAAAGAAATATAATTCAAACTATTTTCGAATAAAAGTCTTCGATAGTTATAAAAAACCGACGGTTTTTTAACTATCAAAAAGGTGTGGTTGGCTCAACGGTAATGTAAGGAACGAGATCATTTCCAATGACTTTTATCGGTTGATGGCTTACCGATGATTAGTTGTCGGTTAACCCTCAATTAAATAACTGATTGTTGATGCGAGATCTATACACACCAGTTGTTATGGTATATATATATATATATATAAATCAAACAAGAGGACAATCGACGAAGCGAAAAATAGAATGAAAAAAATTCACACTAGAAAACAGTAACACCAGAGAGGAACACACAGATTTACGTGGTTCAAAAAATTGTCTACGTTCACGGAGTTGCAGAGGATTTTACTACTTGAGAAATTTACGCCAGTCGATCACCTCGACTTACAAGAGGAATCTCACTCTTCGTTGTTCTCTCTTCTTCTCCCTCTGTTCTTCTCTCTGTACACCGAGATACACCAAAGAAACTCTACACTGAGATACATCGAAGAAGATAAACTTATAAGAGAAATAAACTCAATTTCTCTTCAGCCAAAAACTACTAAGAATAAGCCAAGAGAGAACAATCTTCTTCTTGTTCTTCTTCCTTCTTATTCCTTCTGCCGCAAGGAGCTACCGCTTACACTTCTCTTCCTCTGCCCCGAGGAAACCTTCCTCTATCCCGAGGAAATCAAAGAAGAACACCGTGACTTCTAAAACTGAAGGAGAGCCGTCTGAACCCATTTGTCACTAACAGGAGGGAGCGAAAATGATGCTACACTTCACAACATAAAAAGGCGGGAGCACTTGGCGCCCACGGTTCGCGAATCGACGCCAGACGGGAACGGTCGCCACTGTTTAGCGATCGAAGCGGGAGCACAGAGCGGAAGATCGCGATGTTTCGCGATTGGGTGAGCGGAAACGGGGATCGGACCGGGTTCCACTTCTAACAAATCTCCCACTTGGAGACCGGTACACAAACTACAACATCTCCTTCCTCAAACTGATTTCCTCCACCATGAATCCTCCAACTTAAATCCTCCACCTCTGCAACTCAAAGCCTCTGTCTTCACTCCAGAAGACCAACTAAAGCTGTGCACAACTTAAGTTTTTCAAGAGTAACACTCTCAGTCAACATATCAGCAGACTCCACATAGCTTTGCACCTCCAAGCTATTTCCTGGGTCACTTTTGTCTCTTCTTACAACTCTCATTGCATGAGCAACATCCTGCCTCTGCTGAAAGCCTTTTTCAAGAAGTCTAGCCTTGTACCTCTTACTGACATCACACTCAGTCTTCACCAGGTACACCCACTTGTTGTGCAATGCCTTCTTCCCTGGTGGAAGTTCTGTCAGCTCCCACTTGCTCAAAATTTCATCTTGCAAGATTTCTTCATAACTATGTGGTTCTTCAACGTCTGTCTGTGGAAAAATAGGAATGGGTGCCCCGGACTCACTTTCCTCTTCAGTTTCATTATCAACAAAAACAAGACCTACCACATTCAAAGCCCTGAATCCAATATCAAGTCTTCAACAGAACTATGAACTGCCAACAGTAGTGTATCATGTGATTCTTCAGATACCACATTTGCGCTATCATTCTCCATCTTCTTAGGATTCCTGTAGTTCTTCTTTATGTGGCCAGCCTTGCCACAATTCCAACAGATTGCCTATTTACAAAACTTTAATTTTGATTTCCCTATACTTAAGTTCCTGTCCTGCCATCTCCCTCTAAAATCAACATTTAGTGTCAAACTCGAACCTGAGACCTTGCCACAATCTTTCCTGCGAACTTCCTCAGCCAAAATCAAATCACGAATATCATCGTCTTTCAGTTTAGATTTACCTACAGAACTGCTAATTGCTATCCTCATGACTTCCCAACTCTCTGACAATGAAACCAACAAGATCAGTGCACATATCTGATCATCAAAATCAATTTCCACATATGACAATTGATTTGTGATAATATTGAAATCATTCAGATGTTGAGCAACAAAAACACCTTCCGCCATCTTCAAATTGAAATTTTTTTTCTTCAAGTGCACATTTTTATTTGCCGATGACTTTTTATACATACCTGATAAGGTTGTCATGAGATCTACAATTGTCCTTTCTTTGACGACGATGTGTGCAACGGACCTCGATAGAGTCAATCGAATAACCCCCAGAACTTGTCGATCTAACAAATTTCATTCAGCCTCATCCATCATTTCAGGTCTTTTCCCCAATAACGGAAGATGAAGTTTCTTCCCATAAAGATAATCCTCTATCTGCATCCTCCAATAACCAAAATCTGTATCACCAAATTTCTCGATCCCTGAAACCTTCACTTCATTTGCAGCCATCATAGCTCTGATACCAGTTGTTGATGCGAGATCTATACACACCAGTTGTTGTGGTATATATATATAAATCAAATAGGAGAACGATCAACGCGATCAACGAAGCAAAAAATAGAACGAAAAAAATTCGCAACAGAAAACAGTAACACCACAGCGGAACACACAAATTTATGTGGTTCAGCAAATTGCCTACGTCCACAGTCCACAGAGTTGTAGAG
>NW_018253466.1:463202-477289 GCF_001263595.1 Phalaenopsis equestris
CGATCACCTTGACTTACAAGAGGAATCTCTCACTTTGTTGCTCTCTTTTTCTTTCTTTGTTCTTCTCTCTCTACACCGAGATACACCAAAGAAACTCTACACCAACATACATCGAAGAAGACAAACTTACAAGAGAAATAAACTTAATTTCTCTTCTGCCACAAGCCGCCAAGAAGAAGCCTAGGGAGACCTAGAGAGAACATTCTTCTTCTTCTTTCTTTTACCGCAAGGAACTACCGCTTGCACTTCTCTTCTTCTGCCCCGAGGAAACCTTCCTCTATCCCAAGGAAACCGAAGAACATCGTGACTTCTAAAAATGAAGGAGAGCCGTTTGAAGCCTTTTATCACGAATAGGAGGGAGCGAAGGGATGCTACGCTTCACAACATAGGAAGGCGGGAGTGGTTGGCGCTTACGGTTCGCAAATCGACGCTAGGCAGGAACGATCTTGACTGTTTCGCGATCGAAGCGGGAGCGCGAAGCTGGAGATCACATGTTTCGCGATCGGGTGAACGGAAGTGGGGGTCGGACTGGGCTGCACTTCTAACACTGACGAGCACAAAGTGTCGGTCCTTTCCAAAAGAAAAAATATATCGGTTTCTTTGATTAAATCACTATAGGGTTTTTGCATGTAAGCGTCAGATTCTAAAACAAAGATAAATCGGTGCAAAACAGATGGAGCGTTGGATTTACATAGGACATTTGGTCTACACAAAAATCGGAGTAAAAAATGCAATTAACGTCGAAAGTATCTAATGTTAATTGTTCGCATCGACCTTAGCGTCCAACAACATCGATGTTAACCAGATTCGATTTGCCTGTGTGAATGCAAATGTCAAATGCAGACTTTGTGTCCACTTTGGGCAGACGAAAATTTTTCTTATGTTTTGTGTCGACAAAACCTATCTGAGATAACTTAGCGTCGAAAATTATATCAAACATATTATCATCGAAAATTTCCAACTCAAACCTATAGCAAATTTTAAAAAATATATAGAAGAATAATTAAATTTATACAACTTGCACATTATGAATGCAAATATCATAAATATGTACATACCCACCAACAAATTACAAAACCTATGCGCAAACAAATACCGATTGTTTTCTTCGTTCTTTTTGAAGACTCGGAGCAGCTAACTTTTCTATTTATATATTGTCGTATAATTCTTTATCGGCGTAAATCTCCCTGTTGGATCATGTCAATGATTCAAAAAGGAGAGGAATAAAAAAAACGATATGCGACAACAGATAGACAAACACATAAAAAGAAACAAGCGGAAGACTTATATATGAATAATCCTGATGTGCTAGGTTGAGAGTATGCGTACAAACATGTTCGGATCGAAGTACCTCAAAATATAATATCCACGAAGAGAATCCCTACATAAGCCACCTGTAAACAGAGAACTAAAAAAAATATTTTTGTTATGGAGCCAAAAATCTCCCAGAGAAACGTATCCCTCTAGTTAATTACATCTTGACTTGAGGGATACCCAAAAATACTCTCGATAAAAGGAGTTTCACTTATATTATCATGAATTTGGAGAATAGGCCATCAAAGAAAGGTTATTTCGTATGATAACACACCGATGCTTTCAAAGCTCTCGCTAAGCCACAAGGCAGAGAGTGAGTCTTTTACATCCCAAATAGATAGCGGCTCATCTGTATACAATGCCTATGAAATAACCAAAATCACTTTGACAAAGATATCCCTATACGTCAAAGCTCACTGAGCCATTAGGGCAGAGGGTGTATTACTGTATTCTAAAAGGATAACTACTGATCGGTAATCAGGGCGTCAAGTTGATATCAATGAAGTCAAAAGAAGTGACATGGCTCAAAGGGGCTCAACAAAGAAAGGGTAGAGCAATGCTAAAAGTAGAGGTAGCCAGGTCCGAGTACCACCGACTCGTCATCCCAAGCTATTAGGGCTCTAAGTCTACCTGGTTGTGAAGGTAGTCGGCCCAACACGTCTAGAGATCCACGGTTAGAAATCTGTGAATTACGACTTTTGCGGAGACCTCAGTAGCTCTAAGGTCAATAGGAATGAAATTCTATCCTATGACTATCAGGTGAAGCTCCAAGAGGTGGGAATTATACCCGACGGAATTATACCCGCCGAAGTAGCGAGGATGACATAGTAAAGAAAGGAAAGAAGAGGTCTAGCTACAAAGCTGAAAACTCTCTCAACAAAGAACTTACACACCGTCTGGGTCGAGGTAGCCTCTAACACCCTAAGTGCACTAGACAACCACATAAGTAGAAGTTTATGCTAGGTCAATCGGATTGAAGCTTGGAGGCTTCTCCTTAGGACATGCAAACATATTGCAGTAATCTACCACAATCCTAAGCTTGGAGGCCCTATTATATAACTTGGGTGAGAGTCATGCTATGAAACTTATTTAAAATCCAACCCGATTGTCTTGCAGGAAAGTTAAAGTACGTACTTTAAAGTCTTAAATATTTTATTCTTAAAATTTTTTTTATCTTGAATATTTTATTAGATTTTTTGTGGTTGACAGTAACAGTAGTGCTCGACGGCAGCAAACGGTGGTTGTCGACGATGGTCGACAGTGGTCAAAGGCGATTGACAACGGTTGGCGGGGATACGGCGGTTGGCGGGTGTTGACGGCAGTCGACGATGATCTACAATGGCCGACATAGATCGGCGATGGTTGATAGTGGTCGACGGCAATCAATGGTGACAGGGGTGGTGCTAAACTTTAGCTCCTTCTCAAAATTTTAAGTTTTCTCTCAAGCCTCCAACTCCCTCTCATGAGAGGGGTGATGCTCTATTTATAGTATTCTTGGTGCAATGAAAACATGAATATGAACCACTTTGATTGGACGGTCCAATGACTTCCTACAATCAGATGACGTTTGATGAACATTTGAGTGCCTGAACGATATTAGAATTGAGCGGTCTTAGGCTCGTTGGATTCGTCTTGTTGAGACGCTCGCTTCCATTATATGCTTGCTAGATTCGACATTCGTTTAACCTTCTAAATATGTCCAAAAAACTTCCAAGAGTTGTTTAATGACTTGATCTGAGCCTTATTTAACTCGAACTGGACTAATTTTGATATTATTGGGTTCTTCTTGTCGACCCGATCAGTTTGACTTTAAGTTTACTGAAATCGAAGTTCTGGATGAGTTTTTATCGAGTTTTGAGTTTTTATTGCAAAAAAAAGTACCTCGATATTATGTCATGCCTCGAGATTCGTGCCAGATGATTGATATTTGCTGAAGATGTATCAGCGACATATATGTATAAATTGAAATTTAGGTATTAGATATGTAATATGTAAGAATTGGGCAGTATGTATGTAAATTAATCTCCATAGATTTTATTTTTGGCTAATTAAAACATTCGTTTATGTTAACATAATTATGTCATAACGTTTAGATATAGTATGACAAAAATATATGTGAAAAGTTTTTTTAATTTTATGCTTTTTTTATTTTTTCAATAGGAGTCGAATACAATTCTTTATATTAGAGGAGGGAAGGAAGGGGTCCATAATTTTATTTAAAATTTTAATTTTTTTATTTCCCCAATTAATTAATCATGAAAATTGATTGATTCATGTATATTAGACATTAAAATAAAATGGTATTTCTATAACACACATTTTTAAAAGTAGCATGTTTATTAGCAAGAGATGGGAGAGGAGCTCCTGTGAAAAGAAAATATGGGGGCATTTCATGAAAAAATCATTTTTTCAAAATTTTTTTTAATATGTGATATAATTTTATTTTAAGTAATATAAATATTGATATATAGTAAGTATTATTATAAATAGATTTGTTAGTATTTTTTACGTTAATAAAAATATTAAATTTGTTAATTACTTTTGACATTAATTAAATTTAAATTAATATTTAATTAATAAAAAAAGTATAATTGAATAAAATTAATTAACTAACAAAATATGAAATTCATAAAAATTTATTTCATATTAAAATATTCTTGTAACATAATGTTCATACAAAAAATATTATTTTTTTACATCGGGATGAAATGACATATGAGCCTTTTGCAGCATCATGAAGGTCCAATTTTTTCTTATCCTTCTATCCTAACTTCGAGCTTCCATCACCAATACTATGAAATCATAAAATGCAATCTTATTGCATGGTTTTACATAATCAATAATGCAAGTTTCAAATTGCTTTTTGGCTTAAGAAATAGTTGCTTAAAAATTAAACTCATGAAATAAATAAGCCCTACTTCAATATCATGGCCTTCATGATTGTGATGTACTTCTAGCCGCTTGAAGATGTTGTTTAGCATGAAGGTGAGCTCAAGAGCATCAATTGCGACATCAGCTACCGCGACCGTTATCTCGATATAGTCATTCTACTTTTTGATTAATTGAATATTAATTAACATTTAATTAAAATCAAAATTAATTAACAAATTTAATATTTTCATTAATGTAAATAATATTAGCAAATCTATTTATAATAATATTTAATATAAATCCGGCTAAAAGTACGTTTAAAATCACACAAAACCAGTTTAGATGTGAACACGCACGCATATGATTTCAAACTTAGGGAGCGCATCATTTAATTAATCGCATAAATTCACAAGATCAGGTTAGCTCGATGACTTTGGTTTAAGAGAATCATTAGACTTGTAAAAAGGTGGCTGTTATGACCGAGGGTAGATTAGTCCTTTCATTGGCTTCGGGGAGCGAAATGCGGATAAATGGCGGGCTCCACCTTGCTGGGTCAAAGCTATTTGACTCAGGTAGACCCCACGAGGCGCCGCTCCCCTATTTTGTAGCGCCGACTCCGCCGTACGGAGACGACGCGGACTAATCTCGGTCGTTAAAACTTTTTTTGATGACGTCATGCCTCTCGTCATCATCTCGGCTCGTTTTTGAGGTAGTACGTCAAGACCTCCTCTGTTTTTTGCCGTAAAAAATATTCTTTCTATTCCAAGATAGCGTAAAACAAACTTTCTGCTTGAAGCAATATTATATTTAAATACTTTTTTTTTAATTTCAAATTTAATTATAATCTCATGACACTTCATTTGTGTTGATTCTTTGGATCTTAAATTATTTTTTTAACTTTTAAGTGTCTTACAGAACTTAAAATTGAATAATCTCAAGCTCATATGATTTCATTTTTCAGGACACTCAATTTAACTATAAATATGTCGCTATTCAGCTATAGCTGTAAGAAAGCACCTAAACAACTAGTTCTGTTCATCGAATAATAAATAATTTAATTTCAAGTATACAAGAGTTGCACAAATAATATCAAATATTAAAATAACATCTAATCCAAATAAAATTTTTGACTTCCAAAACTTGTATCTTCCATATACGATAATTAAGCTTAAGGAGATGAATCAACTAAGAATATTAAAATTGTGAGAAAAGAAGCTCAAGATGGTAGAGGGAAGGTGTGAAAATGAAGCCATTCTAACTCTGCTGTGGTTGGTAATTACACTACCTATAATTGGCTTACAACCAATTGAGCTTTTACAGGTTCGTTTGAGCGCAAGATGGCAGCGTATCCTTCATGTAAGAACGCCAATAAGAGGCTATGCATTGTTTATTGGGGTAAATAAGAAAACGATTATTTCATTAAGATCAGAAGAAAGGAGGGATTTAGGATAGCCTAGGTTCACAGCTATCCTAATCAATGACAATTTAATGGGATGTGCATTGAATGTGTCATTTATGGGGAACGGCAATAACAATGAAGTGACGAAGTGGAATAATATGTTCCCAATCCCTTCAAAAAGTGTGCACCTTTTATAACACTTTCAATCTAGCACGCACACCAAGTTGCAAAATTAGCTCTGGGGCCTCAAAGGAGGAAAGGGGGGGTTTAGCTGGATCCAGAACCTGACGGGAGAAATGAACTTTGCTGGAGTAGCAGAAAACAGGAAGGTTTTATTAGATGAGAGGGACTGGACTACAGCGCTGGGAGAAAGCCACTAAGCCATTAATAGGGGTATGGAATAGCTTGTTTGTTCATGATTGCTTCTGATGCCTAAGTTCAAATTTCACCAGCAACAGTAATGTAGCGATCAGTTATTTTTCGAGAATATCCAAAAAAAAAAAGTTTTTTAATTTGTTACTCGAGAAGGAATGGGCCAATTAGCTCTTTCATAAAAGAAGACAGACACAGAGCAGTACACTCATAAATTTCTTTTATACTTGAAAGTAGTTTCCTTATAATCATATATTAGTCTTACAATCAGTTTGAATGCTAGCAGCTAGAAGACAAGAAAAAGGCAGTCTATGGTAAATTGTTCAGTCACATGTCCATTACATAAATAAAATGAGCGGCCCATAGCTTTCCCTAAAGCAAATGCATGAAAGAAACCAAAGAAACTTTTTAAAGTATTATACTAAATTAATAAAGTTTAAATGTAAGAAATATTAGAAAATAAAAATTCATACGGACACTATAATATGCTTCCTCTCTGTAGCGTCCTCTTATTTCACGTCAAGGCATTATAGGTGGATGTTGCTGAACCATAGTCACCTCTAAGTAGAACCGTTTCAAGCCACAGATAATCCCATGCTACCTGCAACTCCAAATAAGAAATTTGGGAATTCCTAGTAACAAAATATAGAAAGATTTACTTACAACTCAAATCCTATGTATTTACATATCCAATATCTAAACATCAATTTTTACATACATACCACCTTAGTATGCATGAAAAGATAGATTTCAATGTGTGAAAGTTAAAATGATGGTATTTTTTTTATGTGATATGAAAGATTTGGGTGGATTAAAATAAAAGAAAGCAAAATCTAGGTGTTAGATATGTAAATACACATCAATTGGGTGGTCTGTATGTAAATGTCCCCCAAAACAAAAACCACCCAAATTTAAATAATCACGCCTTTACTAGCACAATCACCATCTTGAGAAAAAACCGTCAAAAACAATGCTAGATAGAAATAACAAATTGATTGACCTCGATTTAAGCTATGATTGTAATGCACCTAGCTGTCTATCATAGAAAGAAAATTCTTGCATGATCATTCTTCAAGCACTAATACTTTTTCTACTAAGCCCATGAAAAGACAAATGAAATCAATGCAAGTCTAGCTTTGATTATGAAAAACTACAATTCACCAATGTTCGCTACAGGAGAAAACTTCCGGATTTCTCTAAGTTGAGAGAGGATAAAAAGGCAAGCAAGAAGAAGATATTTACCTAGTGAAACTTAGATTTTCCAAGGTTAGTAAGGATAAAATCTATGGAGATAGATGACAAATAACTTCACAAAATAATGATGGTCATCAAACAAATTCTTCTAGCCTTCTTTTAAGATCAATTGGCTTTCTCTCCGTGAAAAGATAGAAAAAAGGGGCATTTACATACAACCACCCATTTCTTATGTATTTACACTTCTAACACCTAAACTTTAATTTTTACATTCATACCACCTGATTCTTTCAGATCACATAAAAAATACCACTTCTTACATTTAAAAAGTGAAATACACCTTTTCCATGCATAGGTAAGGTGGTATGTATGTTAAAATTGAAATTTAGGTATTCATATAAGAATTGAGTGGTATGCATGTAAATCTTCCAAGAAAAACTTGTTGGATGGTCCTTAAAGAATATTTCAAAAATGAACTCAAACACGTAAAAAAAGGACAAAATTTGATGCATATAATTTGTACCGGCAAAATGCAATAACATTCCACATTGTAAAAAGTAATAAATTTTTGTCAAGCAAAATGCATTTGGGATCGGCAAGCAGACCAAAGTACTCTCAAAGTAAAGAACAACAAATAACATACCGAATTACAAGTCAAGAAAGATTCTCATCCCATCATAAGCAAGCTGTACCGGAATGCCTTCACTGGATCAGACAAAAGGAAGAAATAAGCTTTTTTACCTCAGCATTCAAGAAATTTGACGCTGGAGATCTATAAATTACAATTCATACTTCAAAGTAATTACATAAATCAATGAAGCACTGAAATTCTAATTGCAATTCAAAAAGGCGTTTGTCTTTTATGAAATTTAGAGCAAGAAAATAGAAAATTATCCTACAGCAGCAAAAAAACAAATCATAGTAACTAGTAACAAAAGCATGAAATTTTCCAGCTCTGAAACTTATATGTATATAAATATTTAATTTAATTAAATAAAAATCATATGACAATTTCCTAACCAACAAGGTTGAGTTGGGGCAATATAAGCTAGACCTGGTATGAAGATGGCTACCAACTCTGGTAGATTTATTGTAAGAATAGCAAATCTACAAAGAAATATCATTAAACTAAAAATACAAAATTATCATGCTTAAAATATTTACTTTTCAATCTCTAGTTATATATTTCAAAGCATAAAATTTATATTAAAGAATTGGTTGCTCTTGAAAAACTTGCTATTTCATTTCACATATGTGTTTAAACAGGTATTACAATATTTAACAAATAAACCAAATAAAACCATCTAATTACACATAACTCATAATAATTTCCCTCAAGATGGGTGAAAGATATTCACTGAATCCATCTTGTCACATAATCTAGCTAACTCAACTGAACTAAGTACTTTGTGAGGCAGTCATCTACCTGCTCTCCAGTAACCACATGACTTGGTTCCAATAATCAGTCATTCAACTTCTCCTTGATGAAGAATCTATCAATCTCCACATGTTTAGTTCTATCATGTTGCACCAGATTGTTAGCAATGTTGATTGCCGACTTGTTTTCACACCACAACTTCATTTGAGTTGAGTTCCCTAATCCACTTTGAGTTCAACCAACAAGGCTTTCAGCCACATAATCTCAGTAACTCCTAATGCTATGACCCTATATTCTGCATTTACCGTTGATCTTGCTACAATTGACGGTTTGTTGCTCTTCCACGAAACAAAGTTGTCACCTATAAACATGCCGTATCCTGATGTGGATCGTCTATCATCAACACAACTTGCCCAGTCAGAATTACAAAAACCCTCAATATTTATATGCTCGTTCTTTCTGAATATCAACAATTTCATTGGTGCACTCTTCAGATACCTCAGAATCTGATACACTACATCCATATGACACTTCCTTAGAACATGCAAGTAGCGGCTCACACACTTATTGCAAAAGAGATACCGGGTCAAGTGTAGCATAGAAAGATTAGGCTGCCCACCAACCTCCGGTACCTCTCTCGATCGATTAATTCACCAGCCTTTGTACTAAGCTTGACCTTCTGATTAATTGGAGAGGCCGCCGATTTGCACCCCCGCATACCTATATCCGTGAGAAGAACCAGTACATACCTACTTTGGGATATTACCATTCATTTAGGTTCATTGGACACTTCCATTCCAAGAAAATATTTGAGTTGTCCCAGATCCTTTACCTCAAACTGCTTCCCCAATCTTCCATTCAGTTGAGCAATCGTTGTCTCATCATCACCAGCAACAATTATGTCATCCACATACATAGAAAGTATGATGTGTGACCTTCATGTTACCGAAAGAACACTGTGATGCATTGATTTATTGATTTCCCATGCCAAGCATCATTATCTTAAACTTGTCAAACTAGGCTTGAGGAGACTGTTTCAAGTCATACTATGACTTCCTAAGCTTACACACCTTGCCCACTATCTGAGATGTACTTAATCTTGGTGGCATCTCCGAATATACCTCCTTCAGGAGCTCCCTATGAAGAAAAGCATTCTTCACATTCAGTTGGAGTTTCCATCCACTATTCACTGTCAGATAAGCCAATGTACTCACTGTGCTCATCTTTGCAACTAGTGCAAAGGTTTCATAATAGTCAATATCATACGTCTGACTGTATCCTTTTGTCATTAGTCGTGCTTTGTTCCTCTCCACTTTCCCTTATAGAATTTGTTTTACTGTGAAGATCTACTTGCATCCAATTGTCTTCTTTTTTGTTGGTAGTGGTACACTCTCCCATATTTAGTTTTTATCAAGAGCTCCAAGCTCTTCATGCATCAGCGCTTTCCACTTGAGATGCTTTTTAGTAACATGCCGACACTTTGGCATAGAGACAGAGTCCAAAAAGGTGAGGTTTTAGAATAAGAAATAAAATTCGCAATGTCAAGTTCCCACCCAAAACAATTATGAGGATATCCTGCATTGCTGCAGGAGATCATCCTTAAGTTTGGAGGAGGGGGGGGGGGAAGAGAGAGAGAGAGAAGTGGATGAAGGAGGAATAATATCACCTGGGAGTTTAGACTCAAAGGTGGACATTTTGCTTCTTTCTTCGTGTATACACCCTTAGCTCATCTTCAACCTGAATCCCACCACCTATGGGTTCAATCTCCTCAATTTTCATCTCCTCAGTTAATTCATCCCAAATCACAAGACATGACATTTATCCAAATTGCATCACTATCACCACTACAACTCACTCTCTCTTGCCTCATATCTTTAATGTTTGTTGAGTCACCGAAGCGTAAATTCATCTCCAGAGTGTGGTATAGTTCAAATTCTCTGAATAACAAATCCATACTCACAAAAAGTTTCTTTTCAATCATGCTTCGACAGACAACCCTTTTGAGTAGCAGAATAACTCATGAACACATTTCATAGCTTTGAGATTCAATTTCCCTGTCTTTCACAAAACATACATATCCAAATACCTTCAATGGAAGGATCCCACAATTATCTCATTTCAACATCTGACAAGGAGACTTCCACTCCAACATGCTTAAGGGCATCTTGTTAATCAATTGAGTTGTTGTCAACACTGCATGCCTCGATAAGTGTTGTGGGACATTCATTGCCATCATCATGCTCTGGTGGGCTACCTTTAGAAGATGTTATTCTTCCTCTTTGCTACTCTATTCTGTGCTGGTGTGTGTGAACATGTGGTTTGGTGTTGTATCCCCTGAGTTGACAGGTAGTCCACAAATACTTTGTTGATATATTTTGTCCTATTATCAGATCTCAGTGCCTTTATAATTGCCTCATATTGGGTTTGGATTGTCTTGTGAAAATTTTTAAAGCAAATAACCACCTCACTCTTCTGTTTCATCAAGTATATCTAGGTAACACGAAAAAAAGGTTCAATAAGCGTAACAAAATAGCGATAACCATTCAAAGAATTAGTAGGACAAGGTCCTCATACATAAGAATGTATCAAATCAAACACACCAAAATTCATATTCCCATAACTGACATAAGAGCTCATGTCAAACTCACAAACATAACACAACAATTTCTCCTTATTTTAATTTCATGCAAGAATGGATATAAACGACTCAATTGACTGAATAAAGAGTGTCTCATGTGTCTGTGAATTAGCAACAATACATCCTCCACACTCCTCTTACATCCTCCTGCTCCAGCATTCTCAACCATTGATGCCAAAAAGCTGAGCCCATTCCCTCTCTATCCAAGTACTAGAGTCTAATATGTCGTGCCAGTCCCAAATTTTCAGCCGGTCTCCATCTCATGAAAGATCACCTTTTGAATATCAAATGAAGCAACACATTTTAGTTAAAGTACAATGACAAGAATGGATAAAAGGTTCAATAAAAAAGAAAGAACATGCAAAACATTAAACAGGGTCATAGAATTGGTACACTTTACTATACCTTTACAAACCACAAGCTGTGTTGTACCTTCAGCGGTCTGAATGCTTTCTGAAACTGCTGAGTATAGGAAGAGAATTCACTGATGACACATGTCATGTGTCGAGATGCACTAAAATTTACTATCCATTGTGGTGAACTTGTGGTGGATATAGAGGCAATAACATGTGTATTACCAACACCTTTGACTGAGTGAACATAACTAGCAGTGTTTCCCTTGGATGATAAGGTGGATGCATCTACAGTGACATCACATGTCGCTCTCTGTTTCCTCTTCAACATCTCCAATAACTTGTGTTCATCAACGGTAAAGACTACCCTATCTCTCCCTCGTCCTTCGCTGCCATCAGACTTGCCCGGTAGCCCCCTCTTTTACCCCTTCGATCCCCACAATTACGACCATGACCTCTAGACTGTCCACGTGCACTCGTCTCTCTCCTTGGGTAGATTTGGACATGTCTTGGTTAGGTGTCTCACTTTTTCGCAGTTGTAGCACCTGTTGTCTCCCTCTGAGCATCTGTCTTACGTGACCTAGAGGCTGCCAAAGCTGATTGCATTCCTGAAAGTCCACTCGGCTGAACCGTAACACGTGTTAAGGAAGTGACTCCCGAAGAGACACTAGCTCCCTGTATGAGCTCAACCAAGGTCTTAAGAACTTCAGGAGCCATCTTCCCAGGAAGTTTCAATCCTTTACCTCTCATAATATCTGTCGCCCGACATCCTCAATATAATTATTCTTTGCTTTGTATGTCTGATCCAAAGCCCTTGCCAGATTCTATTCCACGCGAAGCTGGTTGAACCTCCCTACTCCTACACATGCAAAAGTTTGCACTTCTTTGCTTCATAGCAAACGAAGGAATTGCTTCGAAGCTCCCAGTTATCACGATTAAGGCTTCATTGGAAAGCAACAACTAAATAGCCAACTTGCCTTCTGTTGAAGCTGCGAGAGCTCCTCCGCTCGGGAGCATGGGATGTGCAAAGACCTCCGAAACCGCCCTCTTCCACTCCTGCACTCTGGAAGAGCATCGACTGGACGGGATCACACAACGCAAAGACTCTGAAACTTCCTTCTTCCAAAGCTGCTCCTGCCTCCTGCTAGCACAGGTAAGCTGCAACCCACGAAACAGCTGCGAAGTTGCCATCTTTCTTGTGATCCGCTTCACACGGGTGAGCCAAAACCAATGAAGCAGCTAGCAAGAGAAGCAGCAACGGTTTCGACGATGAACAGGCCGGCCGTCCTAGTTAGCTTTGATCGCGACTATTTTGTGATGAAGACACAATGAAGATGTCGCTCGCGAAGACGATGATGCACGTCGATCAGCCCAAATGAGGGCTATTAGGGTTAGGCTCTAATACCATAAAAAATTGATTACTCTTGAAAAATTTGTTATATCATTCAACATATATGTTTAAATAGGTGTTAAAATACTTAACCAATAATCCAATAAAATCCTCTAATTATACAACTCACAACATATATAAACAAATAGACCACGAGATAGTTAATAAAATTATCAAAATCATTGTTTGAATTGACATAAATTGCGAGCCAAGAGCATTATTGGGGCTAGCAGATTGCATTACACTTGCACTAGCGACCACAATGTTGGCTATGGCCAAAGGCAACTATACAAAAACCTATAACAAACTAAATTGATTAGGAAATATGAGAAAGGCTATCATTGTTAGTATGCAACTCCATCAACCCGAATGACCACACACTAGATCTTGCTTCTCACAATCTTAAATTGTTATATATATGGTTAAACAATATGGTGTATGATTGCATATGCCTCAAATCAGAACGACATGGGTCTTCCTCCACACTTGAGATCATGGTTTCGAATCATGTGTCTTCTTCATCCACACCTTTGCACCATATTAAAGACAAACCAATCAAGCAAGTCTATCTTACCTCTTCATTTTCATTTGAACCTATCACAAAGCCACCATGAGCTTCTTCATGCACAGTTTGTTCTAGACATTAACCTTCAACATTAATGTTGATGTCATCCCCAACTCTTCCTCTTCATCATTCTACTTCACTGAAATCAACTAATCATTTTCTTATTATTCTTTGTCAAGATTTCATGGTGAAGTTTTATGTATTCCATCTCTAGGCGGCTAAACTCACTAACCCCTTCCTTCCACTATCTTGACAAATATGCAAAATAATTAGGCTCATCACACACCTTAAGCTTTGATGAAATTAATTTATAAGTAGATTTTGTATTTTAAGTTATAATCATGGTTTAGTTGAATGTTATAAGTGGTTTAGACTCATTATTAATTTATAATTTTTCCCTTGGATCTCAACGAAGCGTTCGATTTCTGTACCACACATCTTGTGATAAATAACTTATATTTATTAAGGGATAAAATATATCATTCTTTTGTAGGCGAGTATGCTTGATGTTTTTAGTATGTTTACTTGAGTAAATATTAAATGCCAGCCATATTTTTTTATGTCATGTACCGTGTAGTTTAATATTGCCATATTATTATATATATATATATAC
>NW_018253466.1:477818-482789 GCF_001263595.1 Phalaenopsis equestris
GTCCCACTAAGGATCGTTTGGGGTCAGCTGCAACTGTCTAAACTAAACACACCCCTAGGGGTTCCTCTCCCCACAATCACAAATGCATCATCATCATCAACACATCACTACCACCGCAACATCACAACCAAAAGACTACCACCAACACACCAAAACCACAACCACCGTCACCACATCATCATCACAACCCACACACTAAACACCAACACTACTACTACCATCACCAGACCATCACAACCAACACACTAAACACCAACACTACTAGCACTACAACCAAACCATCATAACTAACACTCTAAACACTAACATTACTACCACCACAAGCACACCATCACAACCAACACACCACCATCATCACATCATCAACATCGACATACCGCCACCACAACATCACGCAACCAACACACTAAATACCAACACTACCACCACTATATCATCAACACCAACACACCATCATACCACCACCACATCATCAGCAACAACTAACCACCACCTCCACATCATCAACACCATAACAGACCACCATCACATCACCATGACCAACATAGTACCAACCAAAACACCACGAACTTCCAATAGCAACCTATCATCGATAATGGCCGCAGAACACCAATTGTAACCCACATACACAAACGAGCCAGTTTAGTCCTGGCTCTGCCTTTAGTTCTAGAGCGAGATCCAGATAACAAATTGTTGAGTGTCGAGCCATTTTCCGAAGTAACCAAAGTATCATCCATTAGGTTCCCGAGCTTCTTATTCTTCCTCCTTGAATAGACCTGTCATTCCTCCTCAGAAGACTGGCTCATCTGATCATCGTGTTGGTAAACAGAACGCCGGGCAGATAACAGCTGATGAGCACCAGAAGAAGGATTGTTAACTGTTGCAATGGCTGTAGGTTCAAGTATGTGTGAAACATGAAATATCTCCTCTTCACCTAATGCTTCCTGTAGCTGAGGAGGGTTTCAAAGTGTAGGTTGCTCAGCAAGGTCATCCAGCTTCTCATCGATCGCAGAAATAGTATTTTCAGAGGGAGGATCCTCAAGAGCGATTAACTCAGACACCATAACCTGTTCTGTAGCCAAATCATCAGCCAAAACCGTACCTTTATCCCTAGCCGAGATAACAGAATCTTGTACAAAAACACCGTCCTGATTACTAGCAGCCATCGAATTAAGAGGAGGGGAGGAAATAGGAATAATAGAAAGAGCCAGACCATTAAAAACCTGCGTATTAGTCTCACTAGGTGCAATACCATTAGAAACAATCAACGGCCCTGATTAGTATTAGTATTCGAAACAGTTATAGGAGTAGTAATAGGAGGCGTAGAGACAGAAACAAAAGCCCCCTTCAGAGGAGGATCAGAGGGAGCAGAGTCAGGAACATCAATCCTGCCCTCTGTCACATGCGTAAGGGAAGAAGAAGGGGGGTCAGCAGCTGGTACAAACCTAGCAGCCGGGCCTGATGCTGAATCCTCCCCTCCCTTTTCCTTAAATTAGAATTAAACTTGAAACAATGCTCTTGATCATGTCCAAACATCTGACAATGTTTACAATAGGAAGGGTGTTGCTCTAAACTTACCTTCTGCCAATAACCTATATGCTCCAAACTGATCAAGACCTCATTCAGAGGAGGTAAAGTGACATCCCTTTCGATCATAACTCTAGCCAAGGAGGGTCGCGTAAGGTTATACGTAGGAGCATCTAATTTCAGCGGTCTCCCAAACATAGCCGCTAAAGAGAAAAGAACCTCTTGATTAAAAAGATGAACTTTCAGATAAGGGAACCTGATCCAAACAGGGATGACCGGAGCCTCTGCCTGGGGATCAAAACTAGAAGACCATTTTAGCACCTTCATCCCAACTTTCTCAAACCAGACCATACGCCTAGCAAACAGCCGAGTATAATCTTTCTCGTTCGCAAACTGAATCAAAATGTGTCTTCCATCCATCGGACCAATTTTCCACTCTCCCGTGAGCTTCATCAGCTCAAAGTGTTGTCTAAAAAAATCTAGCTTAGGAATACCATAAATGAACTTTCCAACCAAATGTAAACGACAAGAAGAGGCAAGTTCAACATTCTCAGCATCAGAGAGGAAGAGAGCAAGCTTTCCCCCTTTCCGGCCGAGGCGGCGAACAAAAGAGGAGACAGAATCGAGCTCGATATTTTCGTAGAAAACAGAGGGGAAGTTAGAAACACCATCAGCGGTGACGCTGACGTAAAAGCGAGGCCTCTGACTTGCCTCACCATGGCCGCCAGCCGTGACGGCAACGAAAGAACGCACCATGACGAAGGATCACCCAAATCGCCATAAAAACGCAAACCCTAGCAACAAAGACGGAGACATCCCGTGTGTGTATATATATATATATATATATATAAATGTGAAGAAATTTTATTTTACAAGTACATTATCTTAGTTGATATGACAAAAATCTTTGTTCATGTCAACATCAAAACTATAGATATGCAGTAAGCTTTAACAACTTCTTACACAATAACTTTTTATAGCACTTTTCCATTAAAAAATATATAAAATATACCTGCGATAATGAATGTGAATGTTGTTAGGATAGTCTTACTTGAGACTAAGCAGGTTAATATGTTAATAAAGTGACGACTCTCTTGGGGGTCATTGAACTTTACTAGGTGGGTGTAAAACCTTGTTTTATCTAGAGTGTATTATGTTAGACCGACTATGCAAAACAAGATATTATGATAAATAATTGACGAGTCATTCATTGATATTTAAATATGCTACATGCCTATGAATAACATGGTAACTGAACGCATTAGTTGTCTTTTTTGCACATAACTTGCTATGAATTGCATTGCCTAAAGATGGTTGTCGGCATCTTTAAATCTTTGCCATAAACTTTAAACTGATTTTATACCCTGATTATAACTATTATAATTAAATATAACATTGTCAGTGGTTTTTATTTTCATTAATCATGTTGCACGACTTATGCCTTAATATTTTTGCTCTAATAAAACAGGATTCCAATGACTGAAGATTTCCTCTAATTGCAAGAACAAGCCCTTGGTCTTTGCCAGAACAAGCCTGCCAACTAGTGTGCCTGAATAGGTGCAATCCTATGCAGTTTTGTAGTTGGTATGCACCGTAAATAATGTAAGGTTTTATTTTAATGCAACATAATGGATAAAGATACAAAGTGTACAAAATTATTTAAGAAACTGTATGCAAGGAACTCAATAAATTCGATGGAATTAAATTTAAGATAAAATTCATTATTAAATTTAAGATAAAATTCATTAAGCATAATATCCTTATGAATTTAGCACTTAATCAGGCATAATTAATACAATTGGTTAAATTTAAATAAGTTGAAGAAATATATAAAATCAAGTTAATATATTAAAATTAAAAAAAAAATTGAATAATATTCCAGATATTAAAATTAAGCTGATTTGTTTTAATTAATTTCTGTAATTAACACAAAAATTCATGATTAAGAAATTTAATAAAATGTAATGCAAATTTATGATTAAAAATTAGTTAACATGTGATCAACGAATCAGATGATGAGCAACTTAATAATAATTACGCCTAATCTTACATAAGGAATAAATCAAGTAAATAGAAAACCAACCCGATTAAATTCCCAAAAATTATGAAACAATTTTTGCAAGTTCTTAAACATTATTTGAATATTTAAAGGTAAAATATGAACAAATTTAGTTGTGTTCATCATCCATAAAACGATTGCTGATTGAACTCAATTAATTTATATTAAATTCTAAACAGCACACTCACTAAGTTAAATTACTCAACAAGTCTTTGGCATTTTACTTAGTCTACATATCTTATATACTTAAGCCCGTCCTCCTAGTGGCCAATACTCCAAATTGGTTAGTGGAGGCGAACTTATCTTCATGGCTGCTAAAAAAAAATTATCTAAAAGAAAACTTATTAGCAAATAATTAGACGACAACATAAAAGGTTTATTATCACTAATGAGAGGCACATGACTAACTTGAGCTCATGATGTTACCTTTTGATGATGGATATGTTTGTAAATTCTAAAATGCAACTTTCAACCTCTAAATAGTGATTTGAAATACTTTAACATTACATTTAAACATCCAACAATCATATTCCTTCGAACTTGCACCATATTTTGGAAAAAAAATAAATATGTTTTTTGAAGGATAATATTTTGATAAAATTTAGTGGTAAGGAAGTACATGAAGTAAAACCAAAACTCTTAAAAATACAAATGCTAGAGAAAACAAGGAAAAAATTTTAATTTTAAAATAATGAATCACAAAATTAAATGAAAAGATCTAAAGACTGGAGACACAAATACGAGGAAATCATAACCTTAAAATCATAATGAAATCAACAAATAAGAGAACCTATGATATAAGGCCTATTTGGGATCACTTTCTATTGTTCTTCACAAAGCAATGTTGTGTTATTTTTATTTATGGTTTACAGGAAAAAAATGCTGGTACTTTCAAAGAGAAAGAAAACTTGCTAGGTAAGTGTGTTGCCTCAGGTCGTAAGGATATAAAGGAGAATTTGCAGCATAAAAAGTTTCATGGATTTTGTTGTGAGATATGTACTTCCTGGCATAGAAATGAGACGAAAAAGAACACAAGCAAACACAGATCGTTTACGTGGTTCGATCCAACTGGATCTACGTCCACGGGAGGGAATCAATCAAATATTTCACTAAGGCAAAAGAAATGGAGAATACATAGCTTATACATAGAGATGAGCCCTCATCTTCCTTCTATGGCCTCCCTCTCAAGCGACACCTTGATACAAGACCTCAAGATGCTCTCCTCCTCTAACTCTATAGCTATTCTCTCCTCCTTTGTGGTAGCTTAAGATCTCTTCTCCCTTGCTCTCCTAAGCCTCACACCCTCTCTATTTATAGAGATAGAGATGTGGTAGGTGAGCGGTAGGTGAGATGTGGTAGGTGGCGGGGACCACATTACAAAAGTG
>NW_018253466.1:482821-483319 GCF_001263595.1 Phalaenopsis equestris
TAGTTAATTAATAGGGGGTCAAAATAACAATACTCCACCTTGACCCTCAATTGAGAAGCTTCGAAGTAAAGATTCCCTCCACGTGGCCCCTGAGAAGGCCTCAGCCCTTGGTGAAGTTTACTAAGTCCAGACAGTGTCTGAACTTAGTTGTCGGTAGCACCTTGGTAAGCATATCAGCAGGATTTTCTTCAGTAGGTATCTTCTCCACTACTATTGAACCCTTGGCAACGACATCCCTCACAAAATAAAGCTTTATATCTATATGCTTGGATCTTTCATGAAATACCTGAATTCTGGTTAGGTGAATGGTGCTTTGGTTGTCGCAAAACACAGTTATCACCTTCTGATGTATCCCAAGCTCTTCAGTCATGCCCTTTAGCCACATAGCTTCCTTGATTGCTTTAGTCACAGCGATGTATTCGGCCTCTGTTGTTGAGAGGGCCACAACGGATTGGAGGTTAGACTTCCAACTGACTGCGGTACCGAAGACAGTGAAAA
>NW_018253466.1:488119-492082 GCF_001263595.1 Phalaenopsis equestris
GTGAGCGGTAGGTAGAGATGTGGTAGGTGGCGGTGCCACATTACAAAATTGCCCTTTTACCTTAGTTCATTAATTGGGGGTCAAAATAACAGATTTTTTTGTAAAAAATCAAAGTTGCGATACATCAGGTACATGAAGAAACAAGGCACCAAAAAATTTATTAAAAACATATAATTTGGTTTTAGTGAAGTTCAGACAATAATCTTGCTTTCATTTAAAGAAAAATAACTACCACCTGTTAGACCATTCTGCCAATGCCTTGTTATCCTCGTAGTGATCAAAGTTATGTGTCATCCCAATGAACAAAGCCTGCTTCGGCCTAATTCTCTTAACAGCATCAAGGCTCTGTAAAATGGGGGTACTAAAAAGTAGGCAACCAAATTAAATGTATTGAAATTATGGAAGGAATTTTGAGATTCAGAGATAACCAAAAAGACCAAACCTGCTGCAAGCAGAAGTGGGTGTTGTGAGAGCCTTCCTGCTCAATTAAGAGATTAGTTTAGATAACTTGGGGAGAATGAAAGCAAGCCATAAAAAGCACTCATACTGGCAACCAGATATCAGGAAAGAACAAAGCAGCACTAAAAAAAAATATAAATTATAGATTTTAATAAGTGCGGTAGTGTGTCTACAAATTCATTAATCACTCCAGAACTTAGTAGCTAAAATAATAACAACGCAAAAGCTAAAAAACGAAATTTTCCAGGTTCAAGATTGCACAAGGTATTCTGGAACTATCAAGTTATTAACTGTTGTGTAACTTACATACAAAGCAACTAAGAGTAAATTAAAGCATAAAGTCCCGTTTATCAAGTCCAACCTTGAGCAGAAACATACACAGGTGAGCAGAAGACTTTAAATAATATATGTCAGGAACCCAGATTGTTCTACACGAATTCTAAAGCAAAAGGACACATAGATTAAAAAAATTTAAATAAACAGGAATCCCGGAAAAGTCACTATAGTGCCCCCCCAATACTCTGTGTTGTGTACCGTGTCTGGATGCAAACAAGCAAACTTATGCATTGAGCTGGCATGCCTGATGGTATAATTGAGTCGGTTATGATTCTATGGATAATATTTATGCAAGTCGGACACTGACATAGCTCATATATACTCAAAACATCACACACAGCATAATTCGTGACCAACTTTACCTGATAAAATCAGATGAGCAATGCCTCAATCACACACCCGATATTTCTACTAGACGCCATAACTTTGCCTTGGTCCCTAGCCCACAAATAATCAGATTTGATTTTTTTATATAGTACTCAGTGCCGTAGGGTATATTTTCTGCATTGAGTTTTTAGTGTTCTCCAATATTATCTTATTATTATTTGCATCTCATTCAATGTGTTAGGACAGGAAAACATTGTGAAAATATAAACTTAGAAAGGTTCTCTAAATTTAATAAGCAGTGTACGTTCACGTGGGTTTTTCTTAGAAAATTATTCCCATCCTTCGGTTATAAAAAGGAAATTCTGCAGTGAATAATGCGCGTGAAAAAATAAATTTCACCTCTAATGAGATGTCAGAGGGCCATCTAAGCATTATCACCTTGATGCTTCTTTGATCAGCCCCCTTTACCCTATCCACTAGGATTGCTGATGGCGCTGCATGTTACACCCTAATTGCACTGCAACACCCATGTCCCATTGTGAGATCGCAAGTTGCACCATGCACCCTAATGTGATGCATGACTGCTAAACCATTCTCATCCTCTCTCTCTCTCTCTCTCTCTCTCGCTCACACACACACACACACACACACACAACACACACACACACCACACACACACACACACAATTTCATGGTCTCTCAACCTCATCTCAATAGCTCAAAACCCTCCTTAATCACTGATGTCACCATTAAATTCAATGGTATCAAATTATCTATAATGGTTGCCATTTTGCTTCCTTATTAGTTCTCATGTCAAGCTTCTTTTTAATACTTCACCAGAATGCCATAAGACCCCCGAGGTTGCACAGTGGTAGGTGCCCGACTACACTGTTGTTATCTATCATTCAACAGTCTTGAACATTTTACTGCCTACATTGCTATGTTTCCAGATTTTGTGAAGAAGATGCGGGCATCTTAATTTCCCAAAATTTGAACAAAGTAATAATTGAAGAGGTTGCACTCTATTCGAGAATATTTTCTCTTCAATATAACAATATTCAGATCCAATAATAATATAGCACACTAAGGGAAACAAAATACTTCAATATGCCATTTTGCTATTGATTCAACCATATGATAGAAGAAAAGAAAAAAAGAATTTGATATGAAACAATTTTATCAATGCCCTCTCAACAAAGTAAGCAATCTCAATTAATAACAAAGTCAAAGGTTCCTAACATTAGGATTTCTCTATCCAAGTTTTTTTTACATTATTAAATTTCAAATCTATAACCTCCACCTCCAAAACAACTTTCATTCACAGCCAACACTAAAAGGGGTCACGAGAACTATAGATGTGGTAGCTAGAGTGTAGATTGCCACAATGACACCTGCAGTAGCTTTTCTTTCCGCCCTCTAAACATTATCCAGAATGTTGCTAGAAAAAGTTCCATTATCCCTTCATTATTCTGCAACCTACTTCAATTACTTCCTCCTTTGAATCTCTCCCTATCTCCCAAGAATATTCTCATCGACTACTTTAACAAACATCTCTCAATATCAAATTTCATCTTTTTCTTTAGATTCACTCCAACTCGCTTTACTAATATGTCCAGAAATTTAGATTCAAGTGCTTATTCTAATCTGAAAACTAATAATCACTTTTCTTTAGATACAATACAGCTCTCTTTACTGATATGTCCAGTGTTTTAGATTCAACTGTTTATTCCCATATTAAAAGTAATCGTAACTACTTTATTTCTTCACAAGACTTCTCCATTTCTTAGCATTATCATTGATAGTTTCCGTCTCCTATTTCCAGAAAGAATATTGTACATTCTTACACATATTTTTCTCTCCTAGATATTTTATGTCTCACATATCCTTATAAACTTATTCAGCCCCATTTATTGTGCTTTATAGGATATCAATATGAATAAAATGACTGATGGTGATGTTGAAGCTGGCAAAATCTACTGCATGAAAATAACATCATGTTTGTTCTCTCTTATAGTATTACTTCGTATTAATGGCATTGCTGTTGAATCATCTACCTCCTAATAGACTTTTGATATATTTATCCTTATCTCTCTCTGAGAATACCTATTCTAACTATGAATTGGGAAAACTCCATCATGTGTTATTCCTACCGCAAGTTCTATCTTCCTTTTATGTCACCACATGCAAACACATTAGGTCCTACCTTGTCAGTTACTCATTTAAGATTCTTTTATTATTTAGGAATCAACTTGCTCGAGATCACAAGCTTTCAATATATTACAGTTTTTTATAATTTTTTGTTAAAAAATCCATTTAAACTAACACTTGACGCACTTGTAATGCCATAAAATTTATAGTCTCAATTTCACTTTTTTTTTTGAAATTGTAATTACTCATCAAGTTTATTGCCTACAAGCATTTCAACATAATGTTGTTCTTGAAAGCAAAAATTTCATATAACTTGATTTGTGAAAAAAAAAACATTTATATGAACGTCACTCATCAATTATGGGAGAGGCAATCTTGAAAACATGTTAACTTACCAATTGTATCCCCTCAATCATCATCACTAATCTTTCACCATCTTTACTCTTTACCCAGATTAATTTGTTTTCCAAATTACAATTAGGGCATTTAGTTGTGTATATTTTGTTCATCCATTTAGTTCAACAATAGTTTTCTCATATCATTAGGTACTTATTTATCAAGTTGTCGGCACAAAAAAAGGAGAAAGGAAGAGATTGTTTGGGGGGCCGCCCGTAAGAACCTGTCGGCAGCCGGAATCGAAATCTCATCGCCCGCTTCGGAAGGACGTTTTAATTTACGTATATATATATATAT
>NW_018253466.1:493458-494714 GCF_001263595.1 Phalaenopsis equestris
CCTGCGGAAATCCCGAAAGAAAAGAAAAGTAACACGAGTGCTCCGTCCCAAAATTTCGATAAAACCAAAGAAAATTCCAAGTGAGGGGGACCGCAAGCACTCGTATGGGACTAGACTCAGATATTTTTATTCTCGAGGAATCCACGAAGGCTGCTCGGTCACCTGAACGTATAGAACCCGCCACTCGTCTAGAAGGGTGTCTTGACCCTCACTTAGGGGGCTATTTCCCAGCCTAAACAGGTGTTCGTCAGGTGGACAACGTGTTTTAAAACATATTTTAAAATTTATATTTTTGACATACACATAAATCTTGAAAAAGATTATCAAATCTTTTTTTATAAAGAAGAATGTATTTTATATTTTGAAATATATTTTGGCAATTTTTATTGTCCACAAGACGATTACACTGTCAGACATAGGATCGCCGACCAACTGAGGAGGCTCGAGCCAACTCCCGCTAGACTTATGTCGGTAAAGGATATCATATCCTATTATTCATCAAATGTCTGGATCTTGATGTTATAGGATATGACTAAGAAAGATATGACATCCGTTTGGGTCTGCGAAACCGTTTGCCCCAAAACGACTACTTGCGACCTTGCTTGATGGTTTCACGTATAGCAAAAGGCTATACGTGGACACTTATGCATCGGACATAAGCATCGAAAACCGAACCAAGAAGCAAGGAAAGAAAAGAACAAAAATGAGGTGAGAGAGAGGAGACACTGATCCATCTAAAACACCGAAGAAGGAGACTGGATCAGTTCTCAAAAACTCCTATCGAAAAGACCTGGAAAAGTAGGGCCCGGGGTCTTTCCTAACAAGCATAAAATATCCCTTCGCGTTGATTCTCCAAACCCCGAAGACGTAGGACTAATCAAATCGACCAAATGTTCTTCCAAAATGAGATTTAAAATTTTCCAAACTTTGAAAGAAAATAAACGCGGGGAAAACACTGTCAATATTTTCAAACTCGTATTAATTCGAAACTCCTCGAACTCAATCCATAATTCCATATATTAAGTAAGCACAGAAATCTTCCCATCAAACCATAGACATGCTCACGATCGGGGTCAACAGAGAAGGGGAAACAACCCACGGGGCTCTCGGCAAAGGCAAGGAACAGGGACAAAAAAAAAAAAAAGGTTCATAGCAAAAGCAAGGGACAACTGCCAAGACTCACAGCCAAAGGCAACACAAAGCACAAGCAAAGCCCACGGCCACAGCAACCCAAGGCACAAAGAGGCTCACGGCCT